>NC_049983.1:20765222-21018794 GCF_000003815.2 Branchiostoma floridae | reverse complement strand
GAGAGATCTTTCTTATAGGTTCCTTCGGCACATTCGGTCCATATATTGTTTCTTAATTAATTAGAAACATTTTCATTTTCATTAGCAATGGTAATTTGTGCGTATTATCATAATTTACGCAGAATGTCGAAAAACTGTGCTTAAATTTACACAGACTAAAATACTAAATTTCTTTAGCTTACCTGAGGGCAAATTTCTTTCAAAATATTCGGTGTTTAATCATCTAAGCTGAACTTTAACGTATTGCTGTAATAGCAATGATGAGGAATGGCTGTTATTTCATTGACATGTCTTGATATTTATGTAATTAATGATTCATAATTGGCTGTGGTCATTTTTGACACCACCGAACCAGACACAAACTTTCAAGTATAGCTTATAAAATAATGGACAAAGCTCGGTGAAAAATTGGTAGATGTTGTAAGACATGTATACAAACAAATTCATGGAAGGAAATTTTTCTCCGATGAAAAATGTTGCTATGACAGATAAAAATATAGGCCTGGGGTCAAAAATGACCCCATACGGTCGGATGAGGGTTAAAGGGTTGTACAAGAAAACTATATTACTTTGTGGAAACGTCCATGCAATGTATTAAGTCGTCAATATTGACATGTTTTATCTCGATAGTCCATTATACACATTGGAAGTATATAACGTACTACATTGCGGAGCTAGGTAGCAATTTGCATATTTAGTATCTATGAATATCTATCAATATCTCTTTTTTTCAGTTACAAATGTAATACATGTACGTTTGACTGTCCTGTTATGAAATGCTGCGAATTAATCATTGTGCAAACTAGCCCATGGTTTGCATTTATAGAACTTGATTATAGAAGGCATTCCCCAAGTTATCTAGAGATCAAAAATCATGACGATCCGTCAACCCTTCCCGTGTTATTACCCTCCAAAGGGATGATGCAATTGCGCACGCGCGTAAGACTTGGTGTAAATTCCGGGAATTTTTACCAAGGCCACAGCAAGTAAATTTTATGGATGACATCCTCTGCAGACTTAAAAATAGTGCGATAGGGCGAAAAAAACAAGATAGGTAAAAATAACAAGATGGCTACATTTTCAAAAATAGGCACCATAAAGTTGTGACGACTGTTGTAAAAAGAATTAAAGGGACAAAACATGGCATCAGAGCCAACAAGGCATTCATTCCCGTTTTTAAGACATGTACTGGTGTGGTAAAAGTGACACTAGTGTGGTAGACTGGCATCATCATCAAAGTTGGTAAGCACACTAATAGCTTCTATATATCCAATAAGTTCCACAACTACAGTCCTGGGTACCTCGCAAGTGTCACTTGTACAAGTACAATCATTAGCCTACAACACCATATATTTGCTCATTTTGGTACTTTATCCCACTCCAATTATTCCACTCCAAAGGGATGATGCAACTACATAGGCGCGGAAAAAATCCTGTAGAATTCCGGACAATTTTGCCAGTCGGACGTATCATATACTGTTAGGCTAGCCCCTGAGATGTCTATAAAAACATCCTCAAACCACCACACCCTCACCCATTTCACGAAGGTTGAGTTCTGCGAACGCTTGTTTAGATGTACAATTGAGTTCAAATAATTCTGAAGAGAAATATTGATGAGAAAATAATCATTCTCGCCACTGTCTAACTTATAATTACGTATCAAAACTAAACGCAGATTTTCTAACTAACGCACCTTTCGCCGGCTTCATCAAAGGACCGCCGGCTATCAATCAAACACGGCTGTTGATTAGACTTAGAGTTTCAAACAGTCATGTGCTGTGTGCCAGTTGACAGCGAACTTCATGCTACGTGATGTTTTACATTGCTTGGACCTTCTTTCCTACAGCAGTGCTTCTACAAAATATTTAGACTGTAACACTGAGTCCCACATGTTTTATAGAATAGAATTTGACGCAGAACAGCGTTTTTTGCTGGGTATTTTTCTTGAAACATGTCCGTGGGAATATCAGCGAGGCGGCGACGTAGGGATATCAGACCGTCAACAAAAGTCGCACGGCGGCTAACGGCGCAGCGAAGATACTAGCGCTATAAATAAGCGCTTCAACTAAGGATGGCAACCCGTACAATATTTTTGTATACTGTTGAGCTAAGTAAAGTTTGTTGTTTATGAGGTTTTAGTTGTCTTTGAAGCTTTGACCCGAAATATTTTAAAGTCAAACTGCTGAAGAGAAGTAAGTGCCTGCTACGATTATCGTAGGTATGGCCCTTAAAAAAACTGATAAAAGAAGCCTTCTCAATAGTCTAAAATGCAAGAGCTTCCGGGGGGGGGGGGGGGGCTTCGCCCACCTGGGTCCCCCCCACAGTGGCCCTGCCCCTGGACCCCGCCAGGGACATTCGGCGACCCCCAGACCCCTGTCCGACGCTTTGAAAAAATCCTGGCGTGAAGTCTGTACGGCCTGAGTCTTCAAGTTAACGTATTGTGTGGTCCCGCTTATGAATATTAATTAGCCTTCGCTTTCCTCTTCGCTGATTGGCTGAACCATTAATTGAATTAACTCTTCCTGCCGGCTAGACGCAGGTGTAGATGTCGGCTCTGTGGGGTGGTCATGGCATGGAGAACGAAAGAAAAGTTAACCAATTTCCCCTAAAAAAAGTGCTGTAATTAAGCCTTTTACAGTACTTTATGCCAAAAATTTTACTTGGATCATTTTACCAACTATCTTATGCCTATCTATACCAAATGTTACTCATACCAGGGTACAGGGGTGCAAAATATACCGTTATAAGACCGTCAACAACAGTCGCACGGAGCTAACAGCGCAGCGAAAATACCATCGCTAGCGTTTCAACTTCGGATAACAAGTTATAAGTACTGTTGAACTCAGTAACGTTAAAGTTTGTTTTTAGTTGCCTTTGACGGTTTGACCTGAAATAGTGTTACGCTAAACTCCTGAAGAGAAGTTAAGTGACTGCTGCGATTATCATAGATATGCCCCTAAGAACTGATACAATATAAAGCCTTCTGAATAGTCTAAAATGCGAGAGCCTTAGGCGGGCTTCGCTCCCCCTGGCGGGAACACTGCTATATACGGGATCATGAGGCCCCGCTTATGAATATTAATTAGCCTTTGGCCTCCTCTTCGCTGATTGGCTAGGTCTTTGATTCAATTAACTCTCCGGCTGACGCGCACAGGTGTGGCTCTGTGCGGGGTCACGGAAGGTCACGTCAGGAGGCCAAAAGAAAACAAATTTCCCCTCAGAAAAGTGCCAAAATTAATCATTTTAAAGTTGTTTATGTCAAAAATTTTACTTGAATCTTGTTACCAAGTATCTAATGCCTATCTATACCAAATTTCAGGTCATTTCATTGTAATACCAGGGTACAGGAGCCAAAAGTGTCCTTTTTTTGGTCAAAAATTGGCCAAAAATCGCAAAAATAAGCATTTTGTTGCACTGTACACCAAAAGTGTTATTGAATTTATATGAAGGGATTATCAAGGCCCATCTGTGTCAAATTTCAGCTCATTCGGTTGCAATACCATGGTACAGGAGCCAAAAGTGTCCTTTTTTGGTCAAAAATTGGTCAAAAAATCGCAAAAAAAAGCATTTTGTTGTACTGTACACCAAAAGTGTTATTGAATTTATATGAAGGGATTATCAAGGCACATCTCTGTCAAATTTCAGCTCATTTGGTTGTAATACCAGGGTACAGGGGCCAGAAGTGTCCTTTTTTGGTCAAAAATTGGTCAAAAAATCACAAAAATAAGCATTTTGTTGTACTGTACACCAAAAGTGTTATCGAATTTATATGGGGGCATTATTAAGGCACATCTCTGTCAAATTTCAGCTCATTTGGTTGTAATACCAGGGTACAGGGGCCAAAATATACAGTTTTGGTCTAAAATTGACCAAAAAATCTCAATAAAATCATTTTAGAGGCAGATATGAAAAAACTGAGAAAAAAGCATCAAGGTATTGGCCCATTCTACCTCTGTACCAAATTTCAGGTCATTCGGTCCAGGAACGGCGGAGATGAATCACTTTGAAGATTTGACAGGAGAAAGAAAGAAAGAAAGAAACATTACGAATACAATATATTTCACCATACTATGTATGGCTGAAATATAAAAAGTCAACACAACAACACAGAAAATATAGAAGTCAAAACAAAGCAGCACAATTGTTAACCACAGAGTGAGGACAAACTGACAGCCGTTTTGAAAACTTAATACTGTGGTCTGTGTAGATAACGTAAACACACGCATGCCTGGGAATGTAAAAGTCATGGCACCTAAATACAGGGTGAGAAATTAGGTAGAGATTGTTTGTTATTCTTGGCTGGTGGGAGACGTACAGCGATACGCATGTAAGTTAAGGGGCGGGTCAGGAAGGACTGTGGTGTGTGTGTGTTTGAGTGTGTATAATTGTGGTTGTGTGTGTATGTATGGTTGTGGCGATTAAATGTCACCAAAATGATTCCGTCTTTAACACGGACCTTTGCCAATCAAAACCCATGTATCTTTACGTCTTTTGTATCCCTCGTGCAATATTAGGTTTTCGCACCACCCCTACACCCCCCTCCTTTACTGGTTTGTTCCTATACGCACCAGGCAAGCACAAATGTAGAACACGTGAACATGTAGTTATGAATGTATGTTTCTTTTCTTTACTCCGACAATAGTTATATAAAGAAACAGAATCTGATCTAAAAGGGGCCAAGTGCGAAGTCAGGTGTAATGCCATTGACCTTGGCATCGCTTAACCACCAACAAACTAGTACTAGTTGCCTCTTCAGATGGAACACTAAGCGGGCCCTGACTGACCCCTTGCCAAAACAACGTCCATGTCAAGACAGCAGAGGGAGTGAGTGATACAGTTGGAGATTGAATTTGTTTATTATGCCATTTTGGTCTATAGCCTCGGTACAACCCTCGTAGTTTAGGCTCATTCACTCTGAACACGAGTTGGTGAGGCCGCACACCAAGGAAGTGGTCATATTTGCTTTGCAATCGTCGTGCGACAACAAACCGGGGAGATTCTGAGGATAGTCGTCCATGTGGCATACAATATTCAGCTACCAACTGAAGGCTGCCTTCGATATCTGTCTGTGATCGGTTCTGCCTGCTTGAAAGTCTTACATACTATTGAAAATGGTCCAAAATCGCAAGACGACTTCGATGAATGTGACCACTTATTATTAAAGAGAATGGAACCCAGGCTAGTACTGTCATCCCAAACCCCTCTCTCCTATCGTGGTGGTCAACTCTACGGCAAGGTACTAGTAGGTCAGGGTCAGCTAACATGCCGACAAGGACAGGTGCTCCGCCCACTATCCGACCTCTCGGAAAGGTCACAGTTCAAGCAGCCTTATCTGACGTCCGCTTGACCAGGAGTAGGGCGTGAAAAGACACAGCTAGTCACGAACCAGACCCAGACATTCTGCTGCTACCGAGTAGCACTGTCTGTAGAACTCCTTTGAAGTTTGGGAGAAGCTCAGAGGGTCGTGGAAACAACCGCCCGCGAGAGGGGCGACGGGACAGAAGGTCAAACAAACCTCGCTATGATCAAGCTCGTTTCACTTGCTTGAGAAATGTGTTATGTTGCAGCCAATGTCAAATTTCCGCGCTTTGCTTAGGTCTCACGGAGTTGTTGATGGGTGTTCTGGCTGGGAAACACACGAGTGGACGTGGTTGTCCTGTTGACATTGTTAGCCGAGCTGGTATGGCACACGGCGGCCCAAGAGGAACATACCGGCCGACACGGTGTGATGTGGCGGGTGGCTCGCGCTCTTTGATCTCGGTTACCTTCGTGCGTGGTGATGTGGCCCATGTTGCTTAGATCCGTCCGCGAGACGGTAAAAGGTCCCCCTGGTCCTCATGTTGAAACTGACCTTTCATCTCCTCAGCCCCTTTGGCCACGCCATCTAATCAGCGGTGACCAGGAACTGATGACCTTTCCATCTTTTCTTGACCTCTGCGTGATACTGTATGATAAATGTCCTTTGATTCGTACACAATAATATGCTATTATTGAGTATCAGAAATTCCCTTGGTGTTATCCAAAATTAAGGTTCCATGGAATGTGCTATCGTGTCGGAAAAGGGAATTTTCCTCAAACCTATTGAAGGTACTAGGTGCAAATACACAATTTTCCTACAAATTGAAGGACGGGGAAGAAGACATAACTTTAAGAAGAAGAATTGTGTAAGGTCTCCTTACAGAACGTAAATAGTAACGTTAGTAGTAAATAGCGATGAAACTTAATATCAGCACAAGATCTACGTCTATGTAGCATTGCGTGATCAGTATCTTAGCACGGTTTCTGATATCATTTACATGCGACACTCATGCGACCTTACCAATGGCCTTCGACCCATAGACTTGGCTTTCTGTGAGGTTTGGCACTCCCTGTACATGTCTAATAGAACGCTTTCTTTCGAGCTCTAAGGAAAGTAGTGTTGGTTCAATAACAACATGAAGGCCAATGAACTAGCTGGTAGCGCCTTCCCGAGGAGGCCTCCTGTCGAAGTAACCCAAACAATGTGACTTTGAAGCTGTGTGTGGCTCGGAAAGGCGTGGGGATACTCCAAGGGAAATTTCAGGAGTTATCGTTTTATATTTCACTGCATTGTCTGTTCCATATAAATTGTTAAGATAATAGTGAACTCAACTGTGCAATATTGTCTATATAACGTCTTGTGTCAGTCTGTCAATGCCCCCTGCATGTTCGGTCAGTAATAACCCACGTGACCTGGGATAAATGTTACTTTCTTTTATGCATGTATCTGAATAAAGACTTATTTTACTACTCATCCCTCTTTCCTTCATAAAGAGGTCACATACACTATAAGTAGTTTTAGAACATCTCTCGAAATGCTTAGGCATTCCTACGGTGCTCTCTTCTCCAGTCTCAGGCCTCTTACATGCCTTGCGGAGTGGGGTTTAACATTTGGAGTGGATTTAGGAATGGGAACGAGAGCAGACGAAGTGTTGCCATTCCTGCCACTGATGTTCCGACAAACTTTCTCCCGTTCTTCATGGGAAACGCACGAGAAGCCATAATATCACGGGCTGTGGCTTTACGGGCGCGGCTAAGCTTTGACACATGTGTCGGATATGTTTGGAAACCTTTTCCAATACCATATTGTAACAGTTTAACGCCAAGGCAGTGAAGTGCCCACTAAACTGTAGGACAACTACAAAACCATGGAGGCCAAGACCTGGGGTAGAAAAGGAGGACCAACGTGCGACAAGAGGAGCATACTAGTATGACCTGTGATGAAACCCCTCAAATGAACAAAGGAAATGTATTTCCATTGACTTGTCCTCACCCGCTTTACCTAACCTTACAGGTGATGTGCTCAAACAGGTAAGCCACGATCACGTTGTTACGGGAGTTAAAGAATGTCGATGAGGCTGTTCACATCACGACTGCCCTCTCCAAGTGGCCAAATTCCAGCAGAGATAAGTGGAACATTGCTCGCATTCAGAGACGCACATCGGTCACCACAAGTGTCTTGTCCGTTTGATATATATCGGGTGCTTGGTGAAGATAACAAATCACAAAATAGTAGAACACAGCTAGAGTCGGTGGGCGTATTGTAAGACCTGATATAAGACAGAGAGCACTGCGTTCGCATCACAGAAGTTCGTGTATTTACTGTAAAAGGGGAAAATTTTCGCAGTTTTCGAGGTGATCTCTTCGGCGTGCAAGGTTGTCACTTGTCGTTTATATACTGACTGGAAACTCACATTCATGTAATATGCATTTCTATTCTAAGATACGCAACAGAAGAAGAAAGACGGAACCCGAATATCTAAATTTCATAATGATACAAGCTGTTTCAAACCGTGTCTTCGTGTGTGTCTAAGAATGTTGCTGTGTCCACACAGCCGAGTTACATGCCCATTGTCTTCTCCCCAAAACTGACAACAAGGAGCGATATTTAAAGAATAGTTGACATTCTGCCTAACATACATGTAGTCATACCCATGACAACTGTCACCTTACGTTACGGACGACCACCTGAGATTAGTGTGGTAGGTACGAGTGAAACCTGCAGCAGGAATTTATACCTGGACATGTTTGAATTTCCCGCGGCGAGTTCCATGCCTACCTATAACCACTGAAAAACGGGACGTCAAGAAACCACACCGATCAGAACAGCAAAACGATAACTATCACTTGTAACAATAAACAGACGACAACCAAATACAAAATGTTCAGCCATTGCACCAACCACTTGTTCTACTACTGCACTATGACAGTGATACAATACAGATTACCATAGAACGCCATTCCTTCTTGCATTGAAAATCTCAAGGATATAACGAATTGAGGTTAGAACAATCTGGGATAAGCGGTGACAGTAGGCGACTGATACGGGGCCACCTGTCGCATCATGACACAACGGGCGAAAGATGACACTGGTCTTGTTGTAGCTAAGATCTCATAAAGGACTTCTAAAAGAGATTTTCCTCATCACCAGGTCTTTAAAGAACGTTAATCGCTGGATTGACTCAGTACTTAGAGTTTCCTACCTCAGTGGTTCCCTGTGCCCTACATAACTGTGTATTTTGATTAACTCACAGATGTCGATTGGATTAGAAGGAATTTCGCGCAGTAATCTGGTCTGTTCCTCTCGGAGCCTAGTATACCATCAGATAGTAGTGACTTATCATCGCACGATAGTGTTTTAATTGAGAGTGAGACTGGCCAGAAACACACAGGAGACTTGCCCTACTAGCCCCACAACCCTGCGAAAAAAAACAACAACATATCAGCAGACTAGAGAAGTTCAAGATACCGAAGATCCGGACGATAAAGCAATTAAGAACATGCAATATTTCACAAGACGTCCCTGGAAGCGGGACATTTTTCGTCAGAACGGATGCAGGTTCGTTCTCCCATGAGATGAGTTTCACACCGTTGGGAACCTTTTTTGTATGAATAAATTAGGTTGTCAGGAAAATTGATGTCATAATTTCCGGCAACTGTGAAAATATAATGCTTTTGCCCTGGGCAGTCCAGGGTAAAGTGTCATATTTGGCTGGGCACCTACACAGGACCATGACACTGATTCGGTTTCGAAAAACTGTGTAACTGACTTCGAAATTTTGGCATTATCTATTTCCTGATCAAAATGTATTGCAATGAAGATGCGCTCCAAAGCATCATTCCGGTATGCCCAATTTGCCGTCATATAGTTTAACGGAAAAAACAACAACTTCACAGCAACATCAGCAACACATTTACACTCGATAAGCAGTGAAATGGTGGGTTTGGCGTGAAACGACCACGCTTCTAATCTAGCGGAACACCACATAAGCACATTTTCTATAAAGCCTCTAAACAAATAGGACAACTTTCAACACTCTTATTTCAAACTCCAAAATTACCCTGAAATTGTACATCAACAACTTCCTAACTATGCGCCCACAAGAAAATTTGTAACTCTTTCCGACAATTACTGGCTCCAGATGTTTGCAAGGCTGAGAATGTAGCGATGGAAAGTTTTTCATTTTTCTTATTCTCGCCTGAGGCGCACATATCCTTGGCAGTTTTAGTTCGCACGCTATCATAATACTGCCGAAGCTCTGATGTAGCCGAATGTTTACATTGTACAAAATTATGACAACAAGACCGGAATAGCTCGCCTTAATCAGCTCGGTAAGGCTACGGACATTCCGGAACTCTATAATCATGAGAACGTGTTAGCTGGTCCTTTATTTAGTCCCAGCCACTCGACAATGGTGTTTCAATGTAAATGACTTTCGTTCGTCACTCTTTCTGTTTTTTAGTCACCGTGGAGGTATTGTTTTCAGTCTGTATGTTTGTATGTTTGTTTGTTGTGGTGTGTGTTCAAGTTTGTTCCCGGGCTCAGTCGTAACCGGAGGCTGGTTCCATTCTTGTGCATTTCTACCCTTCCTTTTTACCCACCATACTTTATCCATAACTTATCCGGTAATATGCCATGAACACACTGTTCAGTAGCACCTTTAGTTTAACGTTTGTTCTCCAGGGCATATATGCATGGCAGTACGATGGAATGGATGTTAGTAGCCTTTCCAACAGGTGCCTCATGGCGACGGGAACGTAATTGTTATCTCATAGCCGTTACTGTATATGGCTGATCTTAATCCAACGTTTCACTTTCAAACGTTTGACATGGCCACACCTAGTCTCTTGGAACTTAAACCAATCCATGCTGGGAGAAGCTGAAACATTGCGATCAAAGACTCAATGTACGATGACTTTAACACTGCTGCACTTGATAGATTTACCGATCGGAGGGCGATCGTTAGAGGAAACCTTTGACTTGGTCAGCGAGGCGTGTCGGCCTCCCCACGGGTTGGCCTTGAGACGACGAGTGCGGTCCGCGGAGGTTCGGCACGGTCCTCCCCTCCCCACAACATCTCTGCCTTATAGTTATAGTCGTGTTTGGTTTGATGTGATCAGTCTCCCATGGATGAGAAACACAGGAAACACATCAGATTATTTTACCGATGCGTTTTGTGACCTTCACACCTCTAAAGGTTCCTTGATCAAAGACAGAAGGCGTAGATGTGAAACATATAAAAAGTGAACCAGCTAGTTGTACAGTAGGTTTGAGGGGGCACAGAATATCATTTACAACCATCTGGACATTAGGCAAAGTACAAGACAAGACAAAAGAATCAGGGGAGAAAAAAGGAAACATATTTCTCGTATAAGACATACTAGTAGAGCCAACCTTCAGGACTATGACCTTCTGCTGTGTGTACATATAAGACAGCATGTCGAAAATGTAAACATATCAAATGAAAGTGACATTTAATGAGGAACCAGACATTTGTACACATCTAGTAAACGATACTTCGACGAGCACAACCTAAGTCTACATGGACACGTTTTGACACTTTTGACAGTTCATTCAACTCAAAGCGGGCAAGTCGACAATCATCTGGTTCCGGATATATCGAACAGGTTTTGTTCAGGGGTTGTGTTGTGTTGTTGTGTGTCCGCGGGCATGCAGGAAACATGGCTTACACTGGGTGATGTACAAAACATCATACACTAAACCACCATCTTCCGTCCAGTCATGTTCGTATTGTTCATCCTGACGCAATCAGACAGGCATGATTCAGGCGGTACTACAGTACATAGAGACTGAGGACATGACCCCTGTGTAACGATTAGGCAAACACTTTCTGTGTGGAAGAATTTGGTAAAGGCAATGTGGATTTGCGAAAGAGAGCTCCAACACGTCAGGAATATGACAGTAGAGAACAGATGCGGGTTTGCGTGGGGTGTAAGACGCGGGGTTAGGCCGGAGATTTCCTTTCCGAAGTACAGACCAGATGGGGAACACTAACAGGCCTGATTATGGTCAAGACGGGTAGCCTTGCCGCGCACAGGGTTTGTTTTCACAACTGTTTTCAAAACATCCTCCAAAATAATGGAAGCTGACGAGTAATATGGCCGGTCTCTGACGCTGTACAACCCTGCAACGGGTAATACCTGTGGCTATATCATGAAGAAGAAAAAATGTACAAAGTATTACAAAGATATCTATGATAAACATAGGATTGTTACAACAAACCAGCAGAAACCAGTACAAAGCTTCGGTACATGTTTCCCTTATATTAAGGGGTCTTCAAATTATCTCGAATCTTACAGAGTTATCGTCTTTGCCAAAGTTAGTGAACACGCGTACGGGTCAGTGAGTGGAAGCCATTACAGTATGAAATGTCTGGCTATAATGAAGACAAATCACTACGCCTTTTGGGAAAGCCACCTATTGGCAAACGTGAGTATCAAGCAAGACGTGTGCGCCGTCCCCAACTACAGGAGGATAGTGTATCCCCTAATCTGAAAACGTCGGGGAAAGCTAGTGCTCATTTCCAACGACGAATATTGTAGAGTGATTGCGGTAGTGAAATCATATATATAGGGAATCAACTACGCGCCATGCACCAAAGCATGTCTTGCCGACGTTACTTACCATGGCAAGCAGGCATTCTACAAGTATCAACGCTGCAGTCATAATCACCAGCTAATTTAATTGGTCTCTACAAGACTCTTCAAGTTGCCGCAAAAATGTCAGAAATTGGCCAAATAAGGTGAATGATTTGTCAGAGGAGATAGTCATAGTTAACACAGGATGGACAGCTATGCACCCGTAACCACCCTCGAGACCTTTCTTGGGGGGGGGGGGTCTATTACTCAAATGTGGACCAATCTCTATAGAAGTCACACGATTCACAAAAACTGCAGACTACAGTTTGGGAAGGATGAAATCTAAAACAGAAATATTGAATGTACTGAGTGAGTTATTAAAACTGTCCTTGATACCCGGAAACATACCGCGTCCTTCGTCTGTCGTCTGCCTAGCAAGATGGCGCAGGGCTGGTCTCACTCTGTTGTTAAATTAATCAAACAAACCCTACACGTTACATTCAGATCTCTGAGATAGCAGTCTATTGTAGTTGATACAGCTTAATCCTATGAAGGACAAGTAATCTACTTTGATTCAATTGAATACGTCGTTATTCGTCTATTTATTTACTTTTCAATACCAAGAAAATTGATAAGGGTTGGTTATGTGGACGTACTTTACCTAGCGCCCTCCCCCTTACGACTTATAAACGGTATAATAGACGCGAAGCATAGACCGTTCGGAAGGCAAATCTACCGAAAGTTATCACGTTATTGACTGAGTATGTAACAAATTAGTTTCAGGCAGCGGACTCGGGACACAGTGACCGTCGCCCCGCCCAGAGTCACGGTGGGGTTCGGCAGGCTGTCGCGACGGGGCCCTGGGTTCTCTCCGCCCGGGACGGTGGCATGGATTTCTCATTAGCTAAGCTGGAAAGGGCCGCAATCTCTCCCGCCCGCATCGGTCAAGTTTCACCCACCCAATTAGACACTAGAATGTCTGGGTCGGTTTTAGATTCAGACACGCCAAGTCTGCCTTCACGGGGCGAGGGCAAAACTCGGTCAAACTTCAGCAAAGTTTGACGGGAACAAGAGGGTGGTGACTCCGAACGCCTGTCGATCAAAGGATGTACAAACACTGGTCGGCATTTAGACGCTTCTCCCTCCCACTCACAAACTCTTGTTTCCACTCAATTGGCTCCAAATGTGAAACACGAGGTCTCAGAATGTACTGGATGTACTCAGGTGAAGCTAAGTAAACGGCAGACATGTTGACATTGTACACTTCTCCCATACCGACTACCTCCGCACCTACAGCAACGTCATCGATTGAAGCACACCACTTTTGTGTCCAAGAAAAGGGAAGGACGCTGACTCTCCTCACGTGGGCTTAACAATCCCCTACTTATTTGTCCCGCCTGACGACTGGGCCTGGGAGCCTTTCGTTTATTGCGATAATGAGTCCGGCAAATAATTGGGGTTAGAAAAAAGTGGTCCCTAATTGATTTCTTGTCGCTCTACTTAACCCACGTTACTGGTGACTCTGGTCCGACGGTCTGTAGTAATGATCAGTAATGCGGGTTGGCACTCGTACCGAAACCGGCTCTTTTTCGTCCTCTCCGACGAGAAAGAAAGAGACAGACAGATAGACGGACAGGCAGACAGACAGACAAACACTCGGCAGCTATATTATTAATACTAGTTTATGTTGGCATGTTCCCGTCTCATGTAAGAACACTTGTACCCACAGCCAGTCTCCTGTTCGACAAATACAATCCAAACCTTCCAGCCTCTAAGGTAAATACCGGACACTTTCTTTATGTAAAGATTCCCACAGTTCAAGCCCCGCACCAGGAAGGGTTTAGCTGGTTGTTTGGGTTTGGACTATCCGGGCGGCCATCCACAAGTTCGCAGTGTCGGGCCACATCAAACAGGTGAAGAAGTATCGCACGGTGTGTTCTCAAATACAAGACGCGACGGGAGAGTGTCGGGGGAAGTTTGAGTGAAGGATAGGTTTGAAATGACCAGAAGGATCCCATCAACATAAAAAGACTACAGGAGTTCTCTTCACATCAATCCTCATGTCGGAACATCAGGGCTTCTCGCCAATAAACCTTAGGTTAGACGAACCCTCCTACACCATAGCAAGATTTAAGTGGTAAAAGTTTCAGCCCGTCCACAAAAAAAATGATAGATGGCTAGTGGGTGAGACACAATCAAGAACATGGCGAGATCCCGATACGACTAGTCATCATCAGGGACGATTGGATTCAAGTACGAAAGTGTCGAATCCCAGAAAATATGTTTGTTGTCAGATAGACATAATATCATGTTATTGTAAACACCTCACTCTGTGTCCAAAATACAGTCAATGTTGCAATCATTCTTTATTGTTGCATCACATACACCATTACCTTTTCCATACACCGTGACCATTACCTTCTTCCACCATGCTTCAACTTCAAGCTTTGTGATGACCCAGACCAAATTAAATGATCGATCCATTATGTCAAGCCTTAGAGACCTTGTCTAACTGGACACCGGTATATGTACCTCCGACAAAAGGACATCTTCTGAACTCTGAAATACTATGATATGAAACACTATGAGACTTCCCCACCAGTTTGGTTATAAACGCATGACCAGGACGTCCCTCCCTAATACCATATGTGCACCTGAACCGGAAGTGACGTAGCTGCACAACTGTGGATCCATCAGCGCCTCCTCCCGTGCACAGCGATCCCCTGACAATAGGATAGTTCAATGAGAATTTCTCGCCTCATTCCTCTTGATGGTCCTGATAATGACAAACACATTGTCATTATCGTCTTCTTCCTCAAAAACAAACTTTAAGGAAAGGACTTCAAAGACCCTCTTCAGGCTCTTGAGCTATTAAAGGAGCTTGTACGTTTGGAAGACATCATACACAATGTCAGAGGTATCAAAGACAGAAAGTCTGTGAAAGAAACGAGGTCCAAAAATGATAAAGACCTGGTTCGTTCACGTAATTCAAGAACAATTTCAGTCCAATCTAGATTGATAATGTAAATCCAATCTTGATTGCTATCTATCCCGTGGAGATCTCCATAACAACAAGATCCTCAAACCCACTCGTTTATGGACTATGTAACAATTGTCATGTGCTCAATGAAATGCACATATGGCCAGCCCCCTTGACACCTTCCTAAATAGCCAGCTCCACCCCGTCAGGCCGCCCCATGCCGGGCGGTGATGTGACGGCCCCCTCCCGGCCGGTGCCCAGACGGTCAGCCCGGACTCTGGGCGTACAGCATCCCCGCTAGGACAATACCGCGATTTGATATGTAGCAGACAGCTGATATCTATGTTTCTGCTGGTGATATCTGTGTTATGAAAGGGGTGAGGTTCGAACCGAGGATCAGTCGGGGTCAACAGAAGCAGATTTCTACCGACAAGACGGAGACCGTCACACCTAATCAAGCAAACGGTTCACATCCCCACCCACCAAAACTACCATCTTGTCTTGTGACAAAGCTTTGTTTGTGTCAGGAAGATACCGCATTGGTTTTTCTATGCTGGTTTTCGAGCTTGAGTAAGCTTGAGCAAAGATATGACAACAAACGTCCACAAGGACAGGAAACAATATTTAACTACAGTACGTCTTACAAATTTCACACTTGAACTTGGTAAAAAACGTGTTTTCAACAGACAGGATTATCAAAGTAAAATATAGATGTATGCTAATGTTCTGTGAGTGATGATGACCGTGGCACACGATGCGGGGAGGGGGAGGGAAGGTGATAATGAATGTTACCACGTTTCCGGCGCATCTGCATACTTTGTCACGCAAGGTGTTAAGCCACTATCTGTTGCATTGCATGTTTCCAGTTTTGTATATACAGGTGATATATGGCTAGCTGTGTCAATGTGTGGTCAGACGGACACATGTTTATCCCTCACAATGCGCGGCCCTACAGACAGGTGTTAGTGTTGTTTGTGTAAAATCTGGCAGGTTTTGACACCGTCCGCTCAGGTGGCGGGATTGTTTGTTGACACGGGGTGGGGGAACGGGCTTCTTACCTGTCTGAAATAGGGATAATCTTTAGGCTGGGCAAACACAGAAACTCGAAGAAAGCGGATGTACCACGGAAATCGACTTAGATAACGCGGAGCCATACAGACATCAGGGCTCGTCAGTGAAAGTTAGACATCCAGGTAATAAGATACACATAACTCAAACAGCTTCTTAATTTTTGTAAAAGGTCGGACGTTTTAGACAGCATCGGAAGCATCCTCATATCTTTCATCAGGGTTAATGAGAATACAGTATCAGAGTATGTCTGTCGTATCTGTCTATCTGAGAAACTCACCTTTCTTCCGACTTCGTTGTTGTGGAGGTTCATCATGCTCCGAATGTTCCGACTTCTCTTTTTCCTCCCCCGGGAATCTGCCGCGTCCACAAACCGTTTGCTAAACTCCATCCCGAAGACGATGTCGTCGGAGCACCCTCCCCACTTCCACCCCTCCAAGTCGCTCCCCCTGGCGGGAAGGGTGTCGGAATCGCCCGTAACACGTCCACAGGAGCAATCCGTAAGGTTCCCGGCCGAGCAGGACTGAGTTATGGCATGTACGACCGCAGCGCTGGTGATGGCGTAGATGAAGGCCGTCTCTCTCGTCCCTGTAGAGCGTCATCAGGGGGGAGGACACCGAGAACAGAAAACAGACATCATCATTCATGCCATAGAATAGATACACTGGATCAGAAATAGCAACATGTAGGTTAGGAGGGAAGGACACGTAGAACGGTCTCTATAACGCTCGATGCGGAATTAACGGTGGCATCTTTTGTCATCATTTGTTGCTTTGATTGAACAATTGCTTGTATCCATACGGAGTTCCTATACAGAGTTTTTCGATTTGTTTCAACTTTTAAGACAAAGACAATGTGGTGGCACTGCTTGTTATTGAGGGGCCGGGGAGTTTCAACATCTAATTGGCCTGATATAATACAAACATAGCAGTATCTATGGACCTATTCTTGACTTTTATAAATCACCGCGAGGACACATATAATAGCACGGTAGAATGTACTACGTGTACTACTGTGTGCTTTCCTCCCGCGCAACGTGACTCCGTAGAGGTGACAGTCATAACCTCCGCTAAGCCGTGACGTAAACAAGACCGCCTGTCACAGGACGACTCAGGCACTCAGGGAGAGAAAGGAGACTGTCACGTAAGAAAGGAAGCTAATCTGACGGACAGGTAAGGTACGTGTAGGGGGAACAGGTGATCAGGAACGCGGTTCTAAGCTGACACTTGGCTCGAGAATGTTGAGCTATGCGGAGTGTGTTTGTCAGGGCGGGGACAGAAACTGACGGTTCACGAGAGGATCCGAGAGGAGAGGTAAGCCAGATGATGTAAGGAACCGCAAAACAAAGAACACACATCTGGGAATAGAGTATCTAGACAGTGTTAGACTGAAGTGTTGAGGAAAAACAGAGTTGTCGGGTCAGGACTTTGTTGTGGTAAGTCTTAACTCTGCAAGAACCTTGGGTGTATGGAGGCTGTCAGCACACGAGTACAAAAGTTGACGAATGATGAATGAGTCATAATTTATAGAAATGTTAAGGCATTCTACAAAGTGACAATAATATAATAGGAGATGGAGATTTGGGAAATTCATCATGATGGAACACTGTCACCGAGGGGCCTTTGGACAGGTCACATAAGAGACTGGACATCCCATTCCCATACTAACGAGTTACATCCCAAACTGAAGATCCCTTTTTTACTGTCTGCCGTGGGCATGCTGGGCACAGAAGAACCGACCGAGTTAAATCAATTCAAGACGTGCTGTCTCCTCGCCCCAGCGCTGTCAATCATAGACTCGCCGGTCAATTGGTCCAATTCGCTCCGAAATTCCCTCATGTGGAATACAAATTACACCGACCAACTTTCCACCCCGGCTCTATCTGCAGTCCAGGTGTATTCCTCCCATCACCCACCTGAAGTGAGAGCAGTCCCTTTTCACGGGATTATCCCGCGAGAACGCTACACGCATGTTGGGCATCAAGCCTACATAAGACCCCTCTTGTTACGCCTGTCAAAAGGCGCTGGTACTACATAGCCTGGTGGAAGGGCGGGTAAGTCGCGCTAAGTTCTTACACACCGAACCGTTCAAATGTAACGAGATAAATCTTACTCACACACGATAACAGAGCTCTGAATGACTCACACGGGCTAGTTATATAGTGCATATTGAAAATATATTTACTACTTTCCGTAATGTCATTTTCATAATGTTTAAACGAATGGAAAAAAAAAGACATTTTGGGAGCCCAGAACAACGTGATTGTAAATGGAAGCAGTCTTGTGTCCACCTGGCCGCAGCTTGACAGCTCGGACCGGGCTAAACCTATAAATCCCCTCGATCCCACAAAACGAACCACCCTCATCTCCACTGCAGGTCTGGTTCTCATAAAAAGTCAGGTTGGTAGAGAGCGGGTCTGGGAGAACATGAAATGTAAACACACATAGCGTGTCATCAGTCACTAGGACTGTTCTGCACCGGGAAGAGTATGGCAGGGTGAGAGTTTCACTGTCCTCCTTAGCTGACCTCGTGTCTGTTCTGTATGAACTTTCTCCATTTGATCTTTCCTCGCGGTTTGGTGCGCTCCACACGACGAATAAACACTAAGCGCCCTTGGTCAATGCAGGCTCGATTTCCCACAGAAAAACCGAAAGTGTGCTAACTTAGCAGACGTGTACGACAAAAATCTTCACATGCCCTAAGACCACTTCTACGAGATGTTTTTGACCTACAAATAAAATAGAGTAATAAGTGGTTAACAGGGTAGCGACGGGAAAGAAGGTGGGTAAACGGATAAGCAGACGAACCTGCCAGAGTTGGTGTAAAGATGATTAATGAGTTGGCATACACACAGCAACTTCACAACATTGATCACCGATGCCCTGACTACTTCCGTCTCCCTGCAGTACCTTCGACTTTTAAAATCAATATACCTGACGGGAAAAGCAAACAAAAGGCTGCCCTCCGCCAATACTACTGGTACTACGCGCGCTGCTGGGTCTGGTAGTGCTGTAATGTGTGTGGTAGGACAAGTAAAAACCCACTCACCCTTGCCGAGGAAGGATTCAAAGGTCTGCGTGCCTCCGCGAGTGGAACAGTTCCATCTCTCCTGGCTAAACTGTGCTCGACACTCTCCCAGGGCTTTATTAGCCCCGTCCATAATCGAGGGCACCGCATGGGAATATTTTCGGCACAAGCGCTTCTGTCTCCCGATGAGTCCGGGTGCGGTTCCGCATGAGACGCTCCGCCCGGACCGGCTCGACCCCACGGACGATAAACTGAGCAACCTGAAGAAAACAAGACCAAGAATCAACGGACTGTAAAAGTGTCCAAACTGCAAACCGAGTTTTCGTTGCCCTTCACACAGAAGTGTGAGGCATACGTACTGCAAGTGGCAGGACTAGACTCTGACAAGGTGACACACAGTTTAAGTTAACGGATAGCAAACACATGAAGCTCTATGAAGCTCCAGGGTTGGGACGCTGTCGGTGGGCAATAGGTCGCAATATATACGATGCATGCAACGATCCGTTTCGACTTAACACATACTCACATTAAGTTGGCGAAACTTCTGCCTGGAAAGAGGACGGCCAGAATCAGCAACTCCATGAATAGCCGCGAGAGCCGCCTCCGCCCGTTTCGGGCCATGCTCGCGTCCAGTGCCGATGATTCCTTGGGATGAGTTTGCTGCAAATCCCTGCCAGACCGCCAACACGTGAAATCAGCCCCCTCTCACTATTTCTCTGCGTTCTGCCAGGCGACTCCAGCCCGCATTATTCATGAAAACGCAGCGCCGCAGGGCAGCACTCAGCCCGACCGTCTCCATTGGACGACTCCTGACGGATGGCCGACAGGTGGATGCAAGGAGCGCCTTGATAGGGCAGCAGCGCCGCGTCATCAGTGGTCACGTGGTGCCATGGCGCACAGGTTGAGTTTCTTCAGCATGGCTTAGCTACGCTATCGCATGCACCCCGAGAGAGACTACCTCCCTTGATCTGTGCAATCAGGGATAATCGGATAAAGCAAGTGAAAATGTGCCAGATGTGAATGGCCAGTTAGTTAGTTAGTTAGCCCCCTTCACACTCATGTTCAAATGGCCCGTTTGGGTCATGGGTTTCCTGTCCTGAATGTTAGTTAGTGCCCTCGAGATATCTAGATGTTGGTCAGCGTCGAAGACACAGAATGTGGTCTTCTGTGTCAATTCTGTATGTTCCTGCGCATCTCGACCCGGGTTTAATTGGGCAGAAGTAATGACGCTGTAACACAATCTCATCACTGCTAGTCATGCCACGTGCATCTTCTGCATATCTGTCCAATTGTCCAAAAGTGACTGTAAAGCTGACGACTTTTCTATCACCTCCCTCAGCCCCGGGGCCATGGGCGCACCCCTTCCATTGTCAACACATCGATCGAACAAGTCCGACCGGAACCATGCCTACTTTAGGAAACAACCCACGGAAAAAACCGACTGCTGCGCAGTACATGTCACCAGAAGAGAGATAATAGTATGCGGATTCTACAAAGAATGGGCGTTTGGTTCCGGTATGTTTTGTTTGAAGTCAATAATACAACAATGTACCATTAAAACGATGGGGTTAGAGTAAAAGATAGTTTGAGTTGACTCCCTTGTACACAACTTGGAGCGAATATTGGCATAATCAAAATGTTATTAACTGCAGTTAAAGGGAAACCCCCGACAAAACTTTTAGGTTTCTGGTTTGTTCGGCATGTTGCTCTCAGCGTTTGTAATTTTATGATTTTTATTTGCAAATAAACAACAAAAACAACATAGGAGCGAGCACTCTCTCGGAGTGGTCACCATGGCAACACCATGAAAGACATGCATTGTATCGTTTTAGTCATTATATTTATCTTGGCCCAATGTTTGTATTTACCTCAGGTGGCTGTGACCCTACTATTTTACATTACGCCTGTAAGTTCATCTCCAAGACACGAACCGCAGTCCTGGAACAAAGCACAAATTCGTGTTCACAGGGCGTTGCAAGGCTTGCAGAAATAGATGTGACGAGGACCGCTGATTTTTTTTTCAAACAGTCGGTCATGTCAGCAAATCACAATTCCTTGTAGGTAATGAACAGACCTCCTTGAACTTGAAATGTAATCTTCACACAGCAACTGGCAATGGCCGGGTAGGGTTACTGCGGGCATGTTCCGTGAAGACCTTCATTAATTTGGGAAGCGTGAGGTGTTTTCAGCGGGAGGTTATGAACCTTTTGGAGTCCAGACCATATGTTGAAACCGGAGGAAATGGCTGCCTAGTTAGGGCAGTGTGGAGAGATGTCAGCTCGGATGGTCGGGCGCCTTTGACACGGTTGTCAGGGCAGGATGGAGAAAACAGAGACTGAGAGAGAAAACACAACACAAGGGCACCGGAAAATACTTCCACTAACGAAGGAGTAACGAGATCTAACGAGGGGACCACAGACAATCCATCAGCCAGTGGAGAGGATTATGATTAGTGATCATTAGTAGTACGACCCCATGTGAACCGGCCAGAGCGCTGTATGTGGTTCATATGGTTCACTGTGACCGATATGTACTGACGTGTCAGAACATCTGTGGATCAGGATGGCTCAGAACACTGGATGTTACCATCCTATTCTCCTACCGACAGCCCCAACATCACTGTTGTAGCTCCCCGAGTCATATGTATCAGCATTACTGTGGTTTCCTGGCTGCATATTAGTACATGGCCGACAGATGGTTGACTGATATGCATTATTCTAAAATGAGAAATCATAATTAATCAGAACATGTATCTGATGGTAGGTGTGTCTTCCATCCATGTTACTGGTCCTAGCCGAATGAAAGGGGCGGGGTACCCAAATTGCAACATGTTTTCAATATGAAAGATTAGTCGATAATGTAAATTCGTCCAGCCTGGCCTCTGGAATCTTCAGCACAGTCTTTGAATGTCGTGTATGTGGCAGCCTGGTCATACTGACGGTACAGTAGCTGCACTGTGTTAGTGCTAGAGCTGCCAGAATACCGGATTCCAAGCTCTCGTATCGCTATCAAATAGACACGTCTCAAACTGCAACTAACATTACGGTAAATACCATCCAGAGGGAGACAGGTCTTGGATGGGCTTCCCAAGACAACATATTTATTTGAATTGTAACTATTAGGAGGGCTAAGCGGACTGCTAGTCAAAACAGGCCTGAAGATTGAGAGAACCCTTTGGGCATTCTGACTCTCAGAGGTCAGGCGACTTTATAATAGGCTGCTGTGACCGGACAGAAATAACAGTGACGATCTCATGAGCAATCCTCCTTCTCTCTAACTTTGGACAGAAGAAAACAAAATGCAGCATGACAAACTGCACTGGATCAGGACAACTCTTCAGTAGGACCAGAGTTTAACGATGTGTAGGCAACCTATTCAGTCAGCCGTTCTGCAACACTGGTCATCCACACTGACATCATTGATGAAAGTAGATCTGTGAAATTGGTGAAACGAACTGTTCTTTTGGAGCATATCGGCATAGGATTCCCATTCAGTAGATGTTTATAACATTTAATAGCTAGAATAGTATTCTAACAGTTTCCCCTTGGTGTTGATAAAGGATATAAACGACACAATTGTACTACCATTTCATGTGGCTAGAGTCAAGCTACCGTCTGTTCGCATCTTATTTGTACACCTTGCATGTCCATCAGCTGAGAACGGTCCCTGGAGGTAGGCGGGGGTTCTGGTAGGGAGGGGGGAACGCAGAAGATAAATGGGCCGAGAGTATTTATCACTGCAGCAGGGTGTCCCTGTGCACTAACTACCTGCGCTGTCTGGGTGAGGGGATGACCAGACAGCCCGAAAGATGCTTTCGAACACGGTTGCAACGTGCATCAGGTCGGAAACGCAGCACAGTGGTCGATGTTCTATTCATCGGGCGCGACGTCGAATGTAAGCATTTTTTCTTCCCAAAGTATCCAAAGTTCACTGATAATGATAAAGGCAGGACGAGGAAAAAAGTACCAGAGGAAAAAAAAAGAGAAAGGAATTTTATGATGCCGAACAGAGCTGATGGACTGAATGAGAATTTCTTCTACAAATGTACTTCTAAAGCGTACTGGCAAGCGGTGTGGGGCCCGGGGAAAGCAGCGCCCTCGAAAGATTGAGCGGGAAGCAGGTAGGAAAGCCATTTTGCCTACGTTGCTGATAATCTTTTATTAGCACAATGCTGTCTCATTTTGTGGGATGTTGTACAAGCATGCAATATTGTTGGCTTTTGTGAAAGCTTGTTATATCGTTGATCATCATTATTTCCAAGTTGTGCGAAGTTCGCACAACTTGGGAATAACGACGGAAGGTAAATGAGACGCATATCCTATCCGAATATTCTATATCGGCAGAGGTAACATAATGCCATTTTGATGCCCACTCAAAAGAGTCAAATTATGTTATGTTATACGCTCTCTAGTTTATATCCTAAGGTGCCGAAGATATGGTTTGACAAGGACTTCGTGGTCCTGGAGCGGCGAAACCAGTATTTTTGGGCATCTACTTTTCACACGCTACAAATTATCACTAGTATAATTTTTGTTACACAAAACAGTCTCACAATATAGCGGATTGGATCGGAAAATTTAGAGAGCAGAACGTGGCCCGTTCGCCATGGTCACTCCGCGTTCTGAAGTTTGTAAGCAGTTTGTACAAAATGAGATAAACAGTGGACTCATTGTCGATGCAATAGGCAAGATTAGACTATGGCAGTCAAATAACACGACCTTTGGCGCTTTCAGTTCAAAGTACCTCTCGAGGCAACCAGGCTCAAACAAGCCTCAACGTGTATGAGCTTCTCGATACCCGTTGATTACTTTGTCGAGATAAGCACTGATTGAATAATGTAGATAATGGAAGTTGTCGCACTTCTAGTTACATATAAAGCCACCAGGGCGCCTATGCGATAGGACACATTTTTCACATAGCACAAGAACAGACATATCAAAGCAGAAACCGTCCATCTGGAAAACAATATGACAGCAGCCCTACTGACGAGCCGACGGATGTCATTCATCATCATCTATCATAATTACTCACAAGATAACATCTATTGAGAGATGGCCTGGCATTCTTCGCAATGGCGTCCCGGGTTGAAGGTAATCCCCTCCGTATTCGGTCCTCCCCATAGCTGTCGTACCATGCTGGGGCATCTATCGGTCAGAGGAAATCAGAGTCATATTCTGGTCTAGTCCCTGCCAGACTTCTGAGGCTGAAAAATACAAAAATGTTGCCAACACGTAGTAACTCGATGGCCTGCGAATTCCTCTAGCAACATGAGCAAAGAATAGTCTCACTATTTGGCCAATTCCTACTTCAACCCAGTGAGTCTGGTAGAGACTGCATGGTGGCAATGAGGCATGTATTCCCGGTAAAGAAATATTTCATACCAACTTCATTTCGTTTTCTTTAGGTTTTACCCAACTTCTAAAGATATCGTAAGTTGCAACTTCATCTGTGTTGAACTTGAAGCCATTCTGGATCAAAGCTGATCTGTAATTTCTAGCACAAAAATTGAGATTAACGTGACGTCACAGGAGCAGTGGATTGCTCATTCATTGAAAAAGACTGGAGTTGGTAAAAGGTTTTTGTGAAAGTATAGTTCAATTTTGATCTAGATTCTTAAGATATCCGTAAGCCTACGTACGCGCAACAGCTAGAAGACAGACAGGAGGGATTAGTAAAGCTTCTTCCGGAAAAGGAAATATTCATTGGGCTTGTCCATCTACTCTCCGGGATGATGGAAAAAGATAGTGGCGCTAAGTTATTTTTTACAGTCCGTGGCGATCTTTTGGTGACGTCCAGAATAAGCTTATAAGGGGTACGTTGGTTTGTTTCGAATATGAAACTTTCTCCCGAAGTTACAGCAACGAGAAAACACAGGAACGAGGCGGTGGCAGCTTGAAGTCCACAAAATCTCGTTCCCATACAATACACCTGTCTGTGGAAGTCACAGCAGGTGTGAGGGCATGTCATCAATTATTAAGTTTAAAGACATTTGGCATGGTTTGATAGGGATCTGAGACTGAATGCAGGCTTTTAATTGACGTCGTACTAATTGAAATTTGAATCCTCCGACGACCATGTTGGCGGGTAATTGAATTAAGCAGTGGCATCTTCGTGTTGTTTACAGACGTTCGCTGTAATCCAACATGGCGCAGATGACGTTACCACATTTCCACATAGAATACGGCTGACAATTACCTGTATGTCTTCAAAAAACCCAGGACATAACGTTACATCATGTGTAAAGGAGTTCATGGAAATACATTATCATCGGCCATCGTGTCTGTGACGTTTTCTTTGGCATTGATAAAGCTGGTGCTCAGGAAAGTGCAAGCACAGTAAGAAATTGGCAAACGATAAAGTTACAGCACCAGAGCTGCAGGTCCCTACCGCCCTGACATCTCTCTCCCCTCCCCCCACAGTGTCATGGATGACTGAACGCCGCCAGGTTTGGGCAATACCTACCGTAGTGCTGGGCCCAGGCTTCGCCCCTCCCCCCAACCCCCGATCCTCACGAAGATAGGTACGGTCTGGAACCCCAATGTTTTTTCCGGTCAACACCTTCTTGTGTCCCTGAGCCCGGGGAAGACGAATAGGTGGAAAACAGCTGGTACACCAAATGTCCTCAGCAGAGAACCTGACCGCGACCGGACTGAAGTTAGCCTCGTATTTTTCACCCAGCAGGTACAGGATGTGGCTGGCAGGCACACAACAGGTATGACATCTTCATCCCTTTCTTGTACCGACTGGCTCCTGGAGTCTCTACTGCCCGGTTCGTGTATGGTATAGGGTATAATAACACCTAAAACGTGACTTCATACCTTGGGACCTGAATGTTTTTTTTGTCTTGAATTAAAAAAAATCACACATTGATTGACTCTAGTCTGTTCGTGTCTTGTACAACAACACATAAAACTTGGCTTCATATCTTGACAATGGATCCCGGAGCCTGAATTTTGAAAAAAAAAAAGTCTCACACTTTGATTGTCTGTTTTGTCTTCTTCATCAATCCTTCAATAACCTGACCTACTCCAGCACTGAACCACACCAGATCCCCCATGTTGATCATTCTTGACATATTCTTGTCGGACACACCTAGTCTGGATTTGACACTTAATCTTTCCCAAATAGACCACAAAAATCTGTCATAAGTTGATGCTTAACATTAAATACAAATATGTTAAACTCAATAAAGAACCACTGGTTGGTATATCCTCAAAACATCATATATTGGTCAGTATATGGTTTTGTTTCTCAACTTGAAAATACAAACGAATATCTTCTTTTGATACTTACAATTCCTTGTATGTATTTAGGTCATTGGGGCAATATTTTACCTTGTAAAAGACAACAAACTTCATTTCATTTCATTCATACAACAAATCATATGCTCCTGTTTCTAATGTATTATTATGTATTCATTATATTCTCTGTAAGTAGTAAGAAAGGAGATATAAAGGATTGACACAGTTGACAGTTGAAAATCACATATAAGCAACTCTTGCTTTTATTCGACAACGCTATATATAAGATCTTTTTAAAAGCTCTGCTTTGTAATAAATATACAGTTCTTTCCTGTACCTACATTTAAAATCTATGTTCAGAATCTACATGTCATTGATCACCAAATGATAATCTTTGCAAAAAGTTCCAATGTATAATGTTATAGTAATGATCAGTAATGTTGGGCATAACAACACAGAGTTGGTAGTGGTTGAACAACTTATGTCAAACATAACACAGTGATCTTAAACATATAATACCAACCACTAGGTGATTGAATCTTTTAGACAAATTTTTTTTCAATTGTTCAAGTATGATAATATTATGAATATGAGATTGTACTTTTAACTGTTATGTGTATTCAACCAAGTTCAAATCTATGCAAATCTCAAGCTTATCTTGTGGAAGCAGAGGAAGTAATGTTTAGTTGACAAACTGTTGTGAGAAAGAAGGAAAAACATTTACAGAGCACAACACAATTTTTCACATAAAACCATGATAAGCACATCACTTCTAGTATGAAAATTCACCCATCACACAAAAAAAAACTGCTTCTGTGTAATCTGTCATGATATGTACATTATACATGTACAAGGAAACATGTAGCATTCTATAAATGTACTAGTGTGCAGTGGTCTTCTCTTTTAGCACTTTAACTCTACTCTTTGTGATAGTATTTTAAGGAAAAGTACCACAAAAAGGTATTTTCCATCTCTTCTAAGTATAAACTAAGTGTAATACAACTTTTAAATTTGCTTTTGAGCAATTTTTGGCACTTCGAGTCCCTGAAATTTACGAATGTAAAAATCTACACCATTATCTCAATTCTATGGTGCTACATTGTGTATCATCTTCCTTCAACTTACATACATGTTCACCTTACATGTAGGTCCTCCCTACAAATCACCAGGAACTATTGTTTTCTGATCAAAATATGACATTTGTGCACGAACCTGCACTCTTGTAACATAAGGTGACCCGTAGCCAGACCGGACAACAGTTTACTTCATAGACATAAACAGGAAGACTACATCATTCTAAACTCTTATGGGTACTGTATACACTTATGCTACTTTTACAGTCTTTGGGATGGAATCGACTATACTAGAAATGGACGGACACATGTAAAGTGGTGGTAACACTGCTTTTTGTCAATGTTTTGTTGCTCTTTTTGATAGTCTTATTGGGGTAAGGGTTGATAGTCTTTCTTTCCTTACAAAGAAATATTCCATTTGTTACCAGAAGTAGTGGTAATTGATTGAAGAAATGTCAAACACTCCCTTGTCTAGAGGGCATCAATTATTAAAGTAACTTTCCCTTTTGTTTTGCTTGAGCACGGTAAGCATGTAACAGTAGTGTATAGAAGACATAATAAGAACTTTCACTAACACAAACATGTGTACAAGACAACTATTCTGCCAACTAGGGATGAATGAAAAACTGAAGGCAATGTTGACTAAATGATGTCCCTGAGCTTTTATCATACAAAGGCCTTCGTGTTGCTACATGTACCGTTACCTACTTAAAATAGCTTTAGGATAGATTTAAGGCAACATAAATATATTATTGCTTTCTATACCTTGTATATACAAGTGACTTAATATAATTCAGATAACAGCTTCTGTACACGATTGTTCTGTATTTCATATATACATAAGTACAGGCAATGTTACATAAGTGGAATGCACTGCATTTTGCAAGGATAACACTTCGCACATGGTAGCCAAAGCTTTCTTGTCTTTTTCAGCAAGCTCCAATATGCAATGGTCATACAAGGAACATGGACAAAACTTCCAATAAAATCTTTTCTCATCACTTCTTTCTACTTGTGTTACAATGATTTTGACAGGATTTGCAGAAATCATATCATTTCCAAATGAACTCCCAATATACTTATAGTGGTATGAAATTTCATAGTGGTCATTAGTTGACAATGAATGGTTAAATGCTAGCCGCTAAGGGTATATCAAAATCAGTGGTTTTATCAAGGTTGTTTTCAGGGATACCCAACCTTTCTCCACAGAAATGGTTACTACATTGTATACAAGAACAATATACCAGTAATATTGATAGTCATTCTCATTGTAACAGTGTCATTTATATGTAATTAAGAAACCCGTATCAATCACAGATTGTTTTCAGAAGTTTGGTCCATGATCCTATCACCAATAATACTTTTATTTCTCACCCATTACTCTTTATCATCTGGGAATATCACATATTCTGTTAAGGAGTATCTCAGAGTACAGAGCATTGATGTCCCCCTCAACATGGTAGTGGACTGGTCCATACATATCTTCCTCCTCACCACCTGGGTCGGTATATTGTCTATGAGGGGGGAGGGTCTCTCTTTTTGTGATGTTTGCTGCTGTATGCTCTCCTCTTACCTGTCTCACCTGTAGGTTAAAAGGCACTTTGTTAAAAAAAATCATTTATAGCATTCTAACAATGTTCTAAACATTAGAAGCCCCTAAAGACTTAGCAACATGAGAGCAGGAATGCAGTGCGCAATTTTGTCCTCCACATTTTCTGTTGCACCTCATTTTTCTTCCGGTGGCGAAGTAAACAAAGCTTGAAGCTAATGTCAAGATCTCCTGAAGATCCAAGCCACATTTGGTACCATGATAGTTTTTAGGTTCTGTATTCTGTCATCGAAGACCTTGGTCAGCTACCAGTAGTCAAACATACATGTACACAGGCGACAAGCCAGACCTGCACATGTCTTCTATCATTGTCAAGTTAGGAGAAAATCTTTGTTTTTCCCAGCGTCCTGTCAACAGGGATATCTCAGCAGATTGTCATTTTGTGGATATCAGGCGTACAAAAGGCCGAGGTAGGAATCCCGAAGCAAAATATCTCCTGTCAGTTCTTAAGCCTTGGGTTCAGTAGGTTAGTGAGACAAGTCCCCAGCTCTACTGAAATAACAAAATAACAGTGGCAGATTTCACTAATGATGCCTAAATACCAGCATGTTGTTTCTGTTGGCACCAGGCGAGGTGAGTGAAGTCATACAGCTTAGTCCAAGCCCTTCTTGTCAGTTTATGTTTCTTTCACCTTTCTGTGAGGGGCACGACAAATTACCTTGCCTAGCAGGGGAAGGTCAGTCCTGTCCTAGAGGTGAAAACATTCAGATCTAAACCATGCTAACTACTGCAGTATGTCTGTCTGCACTTATCATGGGGAGGGTCCATATTCAGGGCAGATACACAAGAAGCCGACTATGTATCATACACGTACATGTAGGTACCACACTTTCCATGGAGCTCAACAGTTCTGACAATGAAAAAAAATACAGTGCATGCATGGAATCAACATTTTTTGCCATATCAGAATTCAGATATCAATTATTTTCAGATGTCCAATCCTCCCCTTCTATCCTCAGGACATGACATTTGAAAGACTGTCTCACCTTGTGAAAGTGGCAGGCACATTTTCCTTGTAGGAAGTCCTTGCATCTTAGCAAAGTAACATTGAAGGTTTCCACAACATCAAACCCAAGCTGCCTAGCAAAGTCACTAAGGCCTGCGTTGTGCATCAGTAACTTGTGCTGCTCTTGCTGTTGGCAAATGACATACAATTTCTATTGGTATCAAAGCATTTCCTGCATACACAAAATGTTACAATGCAATTTTGCAGCTAAGGACTAACATAACTTGCAGATTTTATCTGGACACTGCTGCCTTCTCCACCCCTGAACCCGAAACTGATGGTGCTCAACTTCCAATAACATATTAAAGGAAGGGCTGATTCAACTACAGGTCTATCAGATTCTATGATGCTCTGACCTCTCTCAAAATAAGTTCAAGACAACTATCCTTGAACATTGAAAGTTACATGCTTACCTGTGAGAGACAATGGATGCCATCCACAGGAAGGTGAAAGCCGGACCCCAGGCTCTTCATGATGACCCTCACACCTGTCAGACCCTCCCTGGGATAAAATAAAGTTCTGTTAGCAAGATTTTAAGGGTGACAGAATGTGTAGGCTTAACAGTACCTGATGGGCACAATATACCCAACATTTGTAAAACAAAGAATTAAGTGCAGTCCATGTTAAATCACCACAAACTTTAAGAGATTTGCAGTAACCTGTAAATTAATGAAGAATTTGTAAAAGATGGAAATACATGTTCAGAACTTACTTTTCTAGTGAATGCTTGACCACGTTGAGGTGATGAGTGGCCAGCCAGTGTACCCCACCCACCACCAGGATGGTGTCAGAACTGTTCTTCAGGGGCAACGACCTGAGGGAGGATGTAAAGATGTGTGAGTACTGCATTTTACATACTACGGTACCTACATGCAGCTAGCTCTTCAAAGCATCATTTCATAACCATAATGAGCTGATTAGTTTAACCTCAGCTTTGTACTTTTTTCTCCCACCAAGCATAAAGCCCATAGCCAATTCAATTCCAGTCATTCCAAGGAGGGAATAAAAATGATATTCAGCTTCTGAAGTTCACTTTTAATTTTTCACTACATCAGACTAAGGAAGTTATATAAAGAAGGCCTTCTTTACATAGCGTCCTTGATCGGACTTTGTACAAAAGCTATGGTTAATGCACTTGGCCTTGAATAGGAGACTTCTGGAAGGGCCTGGCCTTACTAACCAGATGCCATGTATCATATAAGGACTCCTGCGTGGATTAAAATTAGCACCTCATTATTGTGGGAATGGAATCAGCCATATAATCCCTGTATAACCTGAGAAAAAGTATCGTTTGCCGGCACGGATCTATGAAACAGCAGGGAGTGCAGACTGCGCCCTGAGCAGAGGAACAAAGTTCCCTTATTTGAACAGAAATATGGAGTCAACTATTTGGTTATGTCAGTGGATTACCCGTTGGCCGAGGAGGCTACCAAAAGAACAGATTAAAGCTGGACAAAGATCATACTTGTGCTACAGCTGCTTAAGCTCCCTTTCCTCCAGACTGTGACCGCTGAGTGACCATACACATGTACAGCAGCCAAATTGGATTGGTATGACCCTTCATTTCAATCAGAATATGGTGCAAGATGTAAAAGTAAAACTTAAAAGACAACAAAACACACAAAATATAAAAATAGCTGTTCTTTAACTATGAAATTCGTCAAGCGATTTGTTAAGTCTTCGGTCACAGTGGACACAGTCTCTGGTGGAGGAGCATTAAAAACCAACCTCCTCATCAACTGATACAGGGCCTTGTCAAACACTGGCCTATGGTCGGGCTGCAGCCAGAACTGTGGGTAGTAGGCGAAGCTGACAGAGGTCCTGTTATTGTTGAGGTTGTTGTAGACCTTGATGTTGTGAGTTTTGTCCCACTCTGTCAGCGTCCCGTTTACCTGCTCCATCAGATAGTACATCATGCCTCTGTTGGTGGAGTCTCCGATAAACAATACCTGGGAGAAGATGGTTGGGAATAAGCAAGGATGCAGCACAGATAACACTCTTTGGGATAAGGTTTCTGCACTCTCACTTTCTGAGATGAGATTTCTTAAGTTCACTTCTCTTCTCCACAAGTTCCGAAGAGAACTCCATTTCCTGTCTACTCACAGATAACACAGACACAATATGTGGGGTAGGGTAGCGGCGTCACCATCCCGACCGCAATGAGGTACAACCACGAATGGTTAGGGGAGAGGGGAGAACATCTGGGGTAGGTTGGGGGAGGTTCACTTATGCTTCTGTGATCCGACAGGAAATGGTACTGTTTGGGGTTGGATTTCTATCTAAATTCCACTTTTTGGGATGAGGTTTTTTTAAGTCCACTTTACGGGATGAGATTTCTAAAATCCACTTTTTGGTTTAAGATTTTTAAACTCCACAATGATATACTGGTCTGCTTTTAAACCTTCAAGGGCTCTGTTAACTTCTACTATTGCCTTTCACCCTCAATGTCATAATGACAATGAATTTCCAGGTCCTACCTTCTTCCCTGTAAGACATTGCTGCAGCTTGTCTCTGCTCATGACCTCGTGTCTACATTTCCCAGGGTGCCACTCTGCCATGCTCCAGTGGCACGAGCTCTTGTCCCTGCACTCCCCACACGGCATCACCCAACTTCCTGCACAAGGCAACAAACATCTAGATAAAACTTCTCCTGAATGACACAGCTCACCAGCTATGCAGATTGGCGATAAAGCTGTACAATCTTCTCTTGGAGGGAGGATATTAACCTTTAGCATACCGAAGTAGTCATTTGGCTTACATTTCCCTACCTATTGGTTATGGTTCAACAGAGAGAAGGTTCATCATCAAACAAAAGGGATTAAAAATTTAAATCATTATGTTTCAGACATCAATTACTGATACATCAGGTTACTACATAATGTGGCCACATGCTTGCTCAAACGACAGGTTTAAGGAAACTCAGCTTAACTTTATGTCTATAAAACAGCAAGTTCCAAAGAATTGATTAACCACATTTCCTATCAGTACATTTCAACACAAGGTTTTCTCATGATGTTGGGACTTAAGGTCAGCAGTCTCACTGAGTATTAAATACCTCACCAACATGTCAACTTGATCTGAATTACAAGCTGCAAGCAGCATGAACTGTGAAAACTCCCCATGATTCTATGCAGCACACGACCTTTCCAACTGGTATGCCAGGTTCAAGTTGTTGTCATCAGATTGTGTCAAATATCCTCTCAAGAACCCACACAGTGTTATTTTCAAACAACACTCGTGCACTTTTCTCAGAACCTGGGCTGGTATCCCTCTATATTGTGATTACCTGCTCGCTGTTTTCTTTTTCTTGGAGAGGAGGAGAGTTTGCGGTGTTCTTGATCTCTTTTCCAAGCCTGGACACCCGAACACTGGTTGTTGGTTAAGATCAAAGCCAGATACAATGGTTTCCAGGTGGGGGGCTACATGCTAGATTGCCAGTGTCATGTGTGGTATGGTTTAGGTTGTCCAGCCTTGCTGGTAAGACTTCCCAGGTCCTGAACTCTTGAACTTGCTGGGGGTGAAAAATGTGTCACTATATGGCTTCTGTTTATGTGGTATGGATAGAACATACCATAGTGACTGTCAATTTATGTGGGAAAGACAGCGTATGCCTCCTCTTGGTTTATCAGTCTGGTCTGAGCTCCTTGAGACAAACAGTTTGACATTTTGAATGGTCAGCGGACATTTAAGACAGACTCTCTGTGAAGCTTCATTTGACAGCGTATTTGGTAAGGTTATGATTTGTGAAGTTGTCCATGCTGTAAATCTATGGCAACTACAAACCTGGTATGTCCTTGTGTCTATAAGGCAAAATGAAGATTTCCTGATATTTGATGTCAAGGTCTTCACAGGTTGCTATGCCAAATACATTTCATAGGCTGAAAACCCAAACAGCACTCCTCTGACATGTTGTATTGACTGGGTAAGATTCAAGTACATATTGGTGGATCAGGAACAGCCAAGCTATCACTATGGGACCAGAAGGATTAAGAACAGTAAATATCCCCAGGTCAACTTCAAGTTCCCCACACAGAGGCTGTTGTTTGGTACAGACACAGTGTAAGGCTTAGTTCTGGTTCAGATGGAAATGCTGAGCTTCCCTCCTTTCTTCTGATCCTAGCAGGGGTAAACCCTGATATACAGCACCTCCATGCAGGAAAGGAAGCCGTACTGACAAGCTGCAGGCACAGGCAGGTAATCAGGCTGAGAACACACCTGAGTTATTGGTCAGTGGAGACTGCAGGGTTCAAATGTACAGGAAAGTAGGACAGGTGAAGGTCAGGACACCATCAACTTGTTTTCAAGAACTACTCCTTCTCTAAAGGAAAGGGTATAACAACATACTTTTGCCAGAAATGTCCTCACCACCAAAGATGCAATAGGCTGGCCTCCTGTAAATACTTTTACAGGGACATCGTAAGCTTGCTCACATGTTTGTGAGATTCTCAATTTGTCTCCTACCCATCTATCCATTATGAACAGAATCAACAAGAAAAAAAGATGCTAGAACACATTGAAAGGGACAAACTCAATAACATCAAAGACTTGAGCAATAAGAAATGAATCCATGTTTTATCACACAATAAAGTCTTAATGAAATGTGATTTACAGTTACCAGTTTGTAACAGTTGTGACCTTTGCACACCTTGAGGGAGGACTGGAGTTATGACTTCACCTGTGACTAATTACAGACACCCCCTTCTTCCTCTCGATGTTGTGATAAACAGCTGCTGGACTTTGGTATGAAGAAAAGTAATCCTCACATAAAGGCCTGACCTGGCAATGCTAACAGCTAATGACCACTTTGAAAATCAGAAACAGCGACAATGAAAAAGTCGGCCACAGGAAGATGTTGGGCACAAATCTCACATAAAAACCCACTCTAATTCTTTGTTCATCCTGAACAAACAAGCTTTAAAACCTCAGTGGTCATGAAAGGGCAATTGGATTAGGGGTTTTACAAATGTTGAAAGGTGTTCCGGTTGTTAGAGGAAGTACCGGCAAGATCTGGCATCTATAGCTTCATCCATATAAATCTGTTCATATTGTTTCTTTCTGCGACCTGTTTATTCAGACTGGGGCCAGTCAGGAAGGTGAGGTCTAAGAATCTGACGTCAATCTGTAACTCATTGAATGTGGAAGGCTGGCATACTTTCATGGCATTTTTATCTTGAACATTTTGCTTTGAAGTGACAAATAATTTGTTTGATTTTGGAGCTGTTTATTTGTAAGGTTGGCTTGCTTTATTACCCATTTGAGCCTTGGCCTGCATTTTGTATAGAATTCCTGTAAGTAGACAGAACTCAGTTTGACAGGAAAGAAAGAAGTACAATGTATGTCATGGTCAAAGGGGAGGTGTGAGCACCACAAATCCGCATTCCATTAAAGTTTACCTTGATAAAGAGAGGTTACATAATCATGCTCCTGCCAAGCTTGTTTCTTGAGAGTTATATCTCTACTTAGGAAGCTGACATTGCCGGGGCTTGCAGTGAGGTGGTATTGTGTGTATATGTCTCAGAAGATATAATCCAGCTATCCTTCACATACCTAAGGTTTCTGATGTACAGCCAAACCTGTACTAGTCACCACCTTTGCATAAGGACCATCTGGCCATTGTGGCCACTTCTGGTGGTCCCTTAGATTATCATTTTCCCATTGATCATTGACCCATGCACCAAGACCATTTCTATGGTGGCCACCTGTTAAATGTGAGGTGTTATCAAGGCCCAAGTATTCTACAGAACCTTTTACACCCGCCTTGTGATTTACAGGTGGAAGTCTGTGAAGCTGAGGTGTCAGTAGGATGGTGAACAGCAGCAGAGAGGATTACCCCACCTCACCCTGTCCATTACTTCTCTTCTCCCAGGAACACAACCAGGGATCTGCTGCTTGTCACAGTTACGGACTGTTCGTAGCACCTGCTATTTCAGTGGACAAATGCGTCAGAGTACTTAGGTATTGACTGTCAAGTATACAATGACACCATCACTGACAAGTGCTGCACGCTTTCCACTGCGACTCTATGTAATTTTTGTTTTGCTGCAGTACTGGGTCATTACGTCACAATTGAAAACCCTGACTTATGTTATACAAGCAGGGACTCTAGCCCTGCAAATGATCATGATGTGCATGTATGCATGAAAAGCTCCAAGTTTGATGGCCACAAAGAGGAGATGCTTTTTTCAGCAGTCTAGTGTGCATCATGTAACATGTAACAACCCATAATGCCTGGAAGGTACCAAGTGTACATGTATGGCAAAACACTTTGAATGTAGATGGAAGTTTAACTGCCAGTCTCTATGGGGATTTCACAATGAATTAATTCTGTCAGGAGGCTAGGGTAGACTTTGCCATTGACCCGTTTTAAAACAACAACTGCAGATTCTGTAAATCACATTATGATAGCAGGAAACAAGCAAAGCAAGTTAACAGATCCTTTCAGAATAGATACATGTTTATAGTAAGTAGAGCAAAGGACACACTCTTTTACACATAGAGTTTGCTTATCATTTTTTTTACTTCTTAGGTCTCTTTCTACTTTTACTTCTGACACAATTTCTAATGTTTACACAGAAAGCAACAGTACTATGGATAAAAAGCTAGACCTCAGGCTTAATAAACAGGAACATTTCTGTGTACATTTAGGACAGGTAAATCTGAATGTAATTAAGACCATGCCCTATTCAGAGACTTAACAGTTGAAACACCTCTAAACAGGAACCAGTCTTAAATCAGACACTGTTCTCAAGGTCAAGAGCAAGAGCATTTGAAAGCCATTGAGACCACCAGGACACAACCACACTGGCACAAAGGCCCCTAATGTTTATAGAAGTTGTTGTTGGAGGCTCAAGTTAATTCCTTTGCTGTTTACAAGCTCAACCTCAATGGAGATCTGAAAACTAACAGTCAAGATCATGGTCATGGGTGATCTTTTAAAAACATTACAGAATCTCAAGTAACTGAGAAGTTGACAAGATGACCTGCAACTCATTTCCAAACAGTTATTAGAATTGCTGAAGTGGCAGAGAATTCTATCAAAGGAAAGTAGATTCAACTGTTTCATAGTTAGCTACTATGATAACTAGAGTCACAAAAATGATAAACGTAATTTCACGTAATTCTAGCAGAAGTCAACGGTAAGTGAAATTTCACTTGTGACATTCAGTCTTTCCTTAGGAAGAGTTGGGATAATACAGGAGTTTGCTAGAAGACATATTTGACACAGAATACATGGTTTCAAAAGTAAGTAAAGCATCCATCTGTCTTATGAGTATTGAACCTCACTGAACTGCAATGTTTGGTAATAAGATGAGCCACTAACTCTTATATACTGCTCTCTAGTAACCTACAGAGTGTTGAGAGTACAAGATTAAGTCACATAATGACACACTATCTACAAGATGAAAGATTTTACGAGGCAGAAAAACCTGACCAAACAGTGCTTCCCTCAATGAGCAAGTCTTTCTCCTTCAAGGTTAGCCACGCTGTGGTTGTAGATCTTAGGACATAATGGTTCCTAATGGGGTTTGAAGGAGGAAACTTTACAACGGAAGTAAACTAACATGGTGGCTACATTGGAGTCCTTGTCTTGGGCTGAGAACAGCTGCTGACAGATGAGACCTCCTTTGTAGGAAGTTCAAGCTACTTCACATGTCGTAGCTTTCACCACGTCTCCGTAATGATGTTAGTATAGGAATAGAGGAGCGGATATCACTGGACATGATGGCAACTAGTTCACTTTTCAAGTGCAGTCGTTACACTTTGTCGCTCAGAACAACATGTCAGTGATGTTCCTGTCTTCACCGACGGAACCAGGTAACCTCTCTACGTGTGTATCTGTTTCCAGGTAAACAGAAGGTAAGACCACAGGTAGATAGTATTCAAACCTTCCACTCCACCTTCTAACAATTTATAGTTATTCCCCTTCTATGCCCCAACCAGTTTTATTACCTCCCTTGGGATTTTATAGATCTTATACCATGATAAACCATGTGTGTCATAAATTTGTGCTTTATTGAGAGATGCATGCTTCTATCCCCACAGCTGCAGCATGAAGATGTCCATCTACGAGGGCCCCAAAGCCCTTTTTCGTAGAGCGTAATCGGCGGTTTTGAATTCTACGTACTCCGTAGCGGGACCGCTCAAATTCAACGTAGAGCGTACTCGGTGCATTTTGCGTCGAGCGATATTGGCCCCTTTAATTTAACGTATTACGTAGAAGCTAACCGGATTTTACCGTAAAACGTAATTCATATTAATTGTTCGTAAATCGTAATCAAAATTTTATTAAACTTAACTAGTCTACCGGCAAACTTTACCGGCGAAAATGCAGGAAATTGCGTTTCAAAGGGTCCAGATTTCAAAATTTCGCCGGACCTTCCTTGCGATGTCGCCGATGATGGCTCATCCCTTCGGCTCTGGACATGGTGAAAATATGTTGCGGGACCGTCGCCTCCCAACTAGTAGAAATTTCTGTACCGAACTTAGCTTAGTTGACAAGCAAAATGTGCCTCTTAAATGCAGGAAATAGCATTTGAGATGGTCAAGATTTCAGATTTTTCTCTGCGCGGGCCTTCGCCTTGCGACGGCTTGGGCCTCCGGCGCTCACGACTCTCCAGGGCTCGTTGCCCTCCAAAACTTTTCTCGGACAGAAATGTCATTACATTGAGCATATAGGCGGCCAGCAAAATTTGTCCCTCAAAATGCAGGAAATGGTGTTTCAGAGGGTATAAATTTTTAAATTTTCCCGTACGTACCTTGCGACAGTTCGTGCTTTCGGCACTCGAAATCTGAAAATGATGTTTGGGGGCGTTGCCCTCACATAGTTTAAAGCTAAAACCATTTGAATTTCTAATTGAAATGCCATTCAACTTAGCTTAGTCTTTGAGCAAAATTTGCCCTTCAAAATGCAGAATATAGCGTTTCAGAGGGTCAAGATTTCACAATATTCCCGAGGGAGCATGCCCCCGGACGCCCCTAGGATTGTCGCGCCTCCGCTTTCGGTGCTACAAGTGCTGAAAATTACGCCACATAAGAAATTTGCTGTCGCCGCCTATGACCAGCAAGACGGGCGCTTTTATATCGTCTTAGTAATATACAGTTTGAATATTGTTGAAGAAATAATAAGTTCAAGTTGTTAGATCTCCTCTTCACGTGTTCTGCCGTCGGCGGAGTTCAGCCAAATGACGATTAAGATTTGCATAATGCATTTGGAAACTTCGTAATTTAGCGTAGAGCGTAATTCAGCGTCCATAATTTAGCGTACTACGTAGCCGGCCCTCCCGAATTTAGCGTAGAGCGTTGTCGGTACCCCCCCTTGGGGGCCCTCATCTACACTACTCTTGTTTTTCTCTTCCTTCCATGGTGGGGGGTGAGGATGGTTTCAAACCCAGTGCCAACACCAAAATTCTTTTCTTGTCATATTTCAGTGTACCTGAAGTTCAGAGCACATACATCTGCTTTTTCTATAAAGGAAAGACTTGCACCAAATGGTAGAATATTTAGTTCCAAATAAACTTGTTACAGTAATAAGTGTTTGATGCCAGGGACCCTGCTGCTATGAGAAAATTAAGATTGGCAAGGGGCAAACCGGCAAAGGCTTGTATTAAGTTGTTGGACCTCTGTGTCACTAGTCCAAACTCCCTCAAGCTTTGATCTTTCCTTGTCTGCAATGTTGTTTCCAACATCAGCGGTTCCTTGGGTGTGAGAAAGTCCCTGAGAGACAGCCCCCCTCCCTCCCTGCCTGTCAAACTTGTGACAGGTTCCTCCTTCCTCCCTGCTAGACACAAACCATCCTGTACTGGGAAATGGTTACAGGTTGCCACCATACTGTAGCTCAGTAACAATATAGATAGAACAGGCAAAGTACGATTGAGATACGTAAGGGTACAATGGAAAATCAGCTTTTTAGATATTCTAAACCTTAACCTTAAGGGTGCTGAATATAGTCCCCTTCTGTGCCTTGCTATATTTACAATACAAATTGAAAAAAAAAACTTTCCAATGATAAACTGTAAAAGGCCAAAATATAGTGCAATAGTGTTAACATCTTCTCCTTGAAGTCATACATACATTGTGTATTTCATTACATCATAGTTATACAAGTATATACAAACGTTTTGTAAGATTAAGTGAGCAGAGTATTTAAAAGAATTTGGAAACACACCAAAGACTGATAGAGTCACAACCTTGTGGGGGTTTATTTGGGGGATTGCCAAGTTCTGAGACTTACCAGCTTCCACTTCAAGGTGATCCTAAGAAATGACTCTCTTTCAAGACAGAGTCATCCACTTTGTCCAAATGTCACAGGTGTTACAAAAGGACTGGTCTTACAGCATCTCGCTCATTAAGTATGAGTGTTGACACTGTAACCAACATTTATCGGCTTTACCAGCTCTCTGTACCACTTGTTTAAGTTTCAAGCTTCACGTGTGAGAACATGTTATTCACAGGTTCACATCTGTGAGATCAGTGCAACTGTAGAGAAAGAAAAAAAGATAAAAAGCAATGGCCGCCGGAAGCACCGATCCACATGTGGTGCTTTAGAACAGTGTCGGTTAACGTAACCTTTGTTTCCCACCGCACCGTCTTCCTTTGTGGGATATAAGGATTTATGACGCAGACCACAGCAGTGCTTTGAACTTGTTGATGAGCATGTCGTTCCATAACTGTTGAGTTAATTGAGCTCCGTGATTTGTGATACGTGGAACACCCTTTCTGGACAGCTCAGCTGAGTGTTATTCACACTTTCCGCCATTGTTTCTCTATTTCCTTGAGAAATTGGACTTTTAAACATAGTCACAAGTTCAAAACTAACTTCTGACAAATATTGGTTTTGTGATTACTGTTTTACAATGACCTGACTTCCTAAGAAGAAGTGGTATTAGAGTAGTTAAGAATATAATCAAGACCAGGCTGTAATTCTAATTCTTTCATTACAGGTTTCAAAATGTACACGAGTCACACAATGGTCAAGTACATGAATAAGACTTGATAGGGCAACATACAAAATGTACATGTAGGTCTGTGAACATATGTTCCCTTATCTCAACAACATGTCTTATTAATATCCTGTTGCGACAATTTAGGATAAAGATCTTAGTAGGAATCTGAATATTGCCTGATATTGAAGGGAGAATTCTACTCACGAGGCAATGACTGTATCAACAAAGTAGCATTTAATAAAGATTTCTGTTATATCAGAAGACTTAGATACATTTAGAAATGAGTCAGATTTCAAAACAACTTTGAGCTTCTAATTTGCAAATAACAATGATTCCCTGTAGAGTCAAAGTTAATACCAGAGATCAAGGACAAATTGCTGACACCCCTTGCCTTCATTTGGACATAAAAGCCATCTATTGTTATCAGTATCTGCTACAAATTTAGTAGGATTTGGGAGAACCATTTCCCGCTCAATTTAGACGAAAACAGGACTTGGATCAGCAGACCCCCATATAGATGATAGGAAATACAGCAACAACAAAAAAGGAGAAATTTTCTCCCCCTTATCCCATGACTTTCTGCATACAACATGTACCACTTCTCAAATATCTAGAATAATTGCCTTTGGGTCTAATTCTGTCAGTGACTTTCATGATGTCATTCATCACTTTATCTTGGGGCATTGCATTCTCCTGCACTGGTACTGCCAACAGATCAGCCATTTCAAAACAGATGCCATCCCTCAGTATCATGGCTAGATTTAAAGAGATTATTGTCTTTCACACATGACACATGTTTTCATAATAAGAACTAATTACGCTAACGGCAACTGAATGCAATCTGAAGCATTTGTAGGGTGTTGAGGAGGGGCAACTGTTAAGGTCAATATGTTAGTTATACAAGTTCTTGAAAGTCTCTGAAGTGTTGACACCTATGTGTGCTAATTGGTCCTTTGAGACATTGTTTTAAAGTTACAGCAGAAACCAAGATTAAAATCTTTAACCCCCCAAGCCTCTGAGCTAGAATTAAATGGTCAAGGACATTTGAATGGTGTTATGATGAATGTCTCACCTGGTACATCCCCACTTTGGCAAGGTGGCAGCAGTGCATGCTGGGACATGTACCTATCCCAGGACTGGTCTCTGATTGGCTGGAGACCACATGGTTCTGTTATGAAAACCCGCATGTCACAGTCCTGTAAGGGGGAAAATATAACAAAGATACTTGCAGTTAGATAACAGTGTTACTTACAGATCATACAATACAGAAATCATCATACGTGTTGCAATCCTGACCAGTTAGCAACTCTGTCAAGACCAACCCATTTCATCCCCCCCCGCCCCCCCCCCGTCTTTTATCAAACAGTATGATCTTGTTTACAAAAGATTTATATGTTAAGAATCCTGCAGATTTAAGGCCAGTGGGTAGATTTTAATGATGTGTTTTTGTCGGACTGTGGAGAGGGGAGTGGTACCGTACACTGCAGGGCTACAGTCCTACTGAGATGGTGGAACGTCCCAAATTAGACATGAAAGGGACCCTAAAGGGAATGATATTAAATCTTCATGACTGTTTTCTGTTTTGCAGTCTTGTGAAGTAGATTGCTTAGTCTGGATCCCCTTAACCCTTGAAACTTGTAAATGGAATATCTTGGCTTCAGGTTCACACAAATTGTTGCTTTGGTTGGCTCCAATGTCAATGTCTACAGTAATAGTTAAACGTCTATACTGTCACTTTGTGTGAACAAAACAGAACTTGTCCACCGATATACATGAGAGTAAGATTCCATCAGGTGTTTTCGACCAAAGTTGCCCGCAGATTTCATGGATTAGAAGAATTAGTACCCAGCGGAGACGTCTTCCTGACGCCCAGACCCTCGCTGTAAGAACCTGCCTTGAACCCTTCTCAACTGTTACTTCACCAGACTCCTAAGAAACTAAACATCCCTTGTACAAGCAGACTTCACACAGGGTGCAAAATCACTTTCACTTCTTCAAAGAAAGTGAAAATTTGGGGACTGCGGTGACCAGGTGTTGACTCACAACTTCCGGATTCGTTATAAATCTGCCTCAAGCTGTTTTTCCCTTCTGGATCCCACAAGGTCAGCTTTGTACTTTTTTCTGTGGGTAAGCCCTGTGGTGAAATCAGTTGTCACCGACAATGTTGTTAAAGCTCACAAGGAAGCCATGCAACAGCTCATATATTATTCTGTGTGCTTGTCTGTTGACATCAATGATCAATGAACACACTGACACACCCACACACATCATTTTGAATGAACGTGTACTTAAATCCAATGCTGAAGGACAGTCTGTGCATATAAATGTACATGTATAACATACACAATGTAGTATGGAGATGTGCACTTGGCCATTTGGTCACAGCAATATAAAAAGCCAAGTAGACATTAATAGGTGCAGGAGGGATGTGGTTGCAGACCTCGCAATGCAGAACATTGTGTCCCTAGTCAGAATACCATACCATGTCATTTCAGTCCAACTTAACATTCAAGGCTTTGATGGCTACTTATTCCGTATTTCCTTTAGTCCAAACCTTGCAATTTAAGAAGGTAGGTTCCCTGCTTTATCTAAGGATAAATCAAAATATGTGGGTCATATTTGTATTGTCAGATGAAGTGTCAAATGTTGCAAATTAAACATGCCTTTGGCAAACTCTGTTGAAAGACATAAGCTAGTTGCAACTTAACTATGTAATGTATTCGTCAGCTCAATCCCTACAGTATGATTGGGTAATGTTGGAGGTATGTGTCACAGCACGCTCCTCTTGAGTTCAGAGAAAGCTAATCCTACATCACAGGCAAAACAGGGCCAGCTTGGAGGATGTTGTCCTACATAGTGACAGTGCATCTAACACCAAACCACCCCCTCTCCATAGGACAGCGGACAGGAATCTGCTCTTCAAGTGAAGAACAGGGTCGTCACAGCGGGACAGGGACAGCTAACTTGGTTGGGGGAAGCTTCCGTGCCCTTACTCAAAGAGCAGTGTGCCCTCTGCCTGGTAGGAAAGGGAAATATGGCTGATGTGGGAGCACTAGGAGGGAGCCCTGGTCAGCTCCCCTACCCCTTTCTGTCACTACACTGCTTGGGACGTATCCTGTTGTCAACATCTTAATAACAAAAATGTCTTTCTCCCCAAGCATATCTGAGTCAGCAGCTTTGTATTGGCAGACCTTGTAGTTGTAAAGATGGGGAAAAAAGCATGGGTATGGAGCAGGGAAATGGCTACCACAGGGTAGCTGACAGACTTCTGGAATGTCCAGCAGAATCCCCATGTGGTCAGACACAGGCTTTTTACAGCTTCCATTTTATCATCTCGTAACTTGCTTCCAAGGGCGTTCATTTGGGGAGGAAATCCTTCACCACAGCCTAAAAATGGGAGATACATGTGCCAATAAAGACTAGGAAAATATCACTGTCCGCACCCATGTTCACACATCACAAAACCACAAGAACTCTGGACTGGTAAAACATTTGCTAAAAGCACAGGGCTGCCAACAAGGCTATAGTGTTTCCTACCTTGGGACATGAGTGTCAGTGGCACATGTGTACCAATGCTGTCTATTAGATGGTTAATTGGTGTGGGCAAGCAGATGTATGTGAGCAGGGTCAGGCTGCTGGTGTTGATTTTCCACCCTACATTTGCCCAGGAAAATGCCTGATTTCTTGCAGGCTGTCCTTGTCATTGTTAGCATGGCAGCATTTCTTGACCCAGATTTAAAATTTCATGCTGAACTACCTGTTGAATGCATCACTCACAGGAGACTGTCAAAGTCTCAAACCAAAGGTATTTATTTCCATTGGAGATTTACACCCAGGAGTCACCTAACCCAGAAGGCTCTTTGACTTTTACAGCTTCTGACAGCTTAGCAGAACAGTAATAAATACTAACTGAGTGACCCAGATTCTTTATTGGTAGGTCTTCTAACTGTCTACTTGACTTTAACTATTGACGTTGTCTCAAAATAGATAAATTATTGTACATGTAACATGCATTGGCATAATACCGGTAGTAAGACTTATACCGGTAGATTAAAAATACTGGAACTTAAAGAGATCGACACATGCAACAATAGTTATTTCTGAGCTGTGCACACTTCAGACATCTAGGTGTCCAATACATAATTTACAAAGCATCGATAACAATGTATTCGAAGACAACAAGTCCAAAAGTTTTCAGTACCTTTTTCGGGGTAGGCAGCTCGTCGTGGGACGAACACACTGTCACATTCATTGCCAAATTTATAGATCATAATTACACATGCTCACGGCACAAGACGAACATGATTCAACAACAATCTTGAATTTCTGTTGGTGACCTACAACTCATGTAAAAGTGTGAAGAACCGTTGCATAATAGCCCGGATCTACGACTGAATGGGCAAAATTGAACGTACGCAGCCATTTTCCCGCCATTTTTATATCTACGCTGGCAGTGAAGTGTTACGTCATAGCGGTTGTGACGGACAGGAGTTAAATGAAAATTCTTGACAGTATACGTCCGTTTTCTCATGACATTTTGTATGCTCAAGCAGGTTTATGTTTTATGCATTTACTGACAGAAAAGGAAGGAACATCAGAGGATGTATAAATGTACATAGCGGCAGTTAATTGTGCCGTGTTTCTTCCTACCGGTATTTTTTACCCCCTCCCAACCACGCGCCCGTTCGCCGTGTAATTCCGCGGCGTGTTACAATTACGATATTACGCTTTTAGCAAGACAAGAGTGGCAGAAAAGTTACACAGAAGAAGTGGCAAGGGTAACCTGTAACAGCAACATGTAACTGGAGAAAATGATGCGTTGACAATTTGTCAAATCAGTATGGCTAGAGAAATCGTCGTAAACGTACCGGTATTATGATAATAGATGTTACTAACTAGAACTTGATTCTTCACCTATCAGAAAAGGTTAGTTGTGGCAGTCACCGATTTTGCAAGGACCAGAATTCCTGTCTGACAGTAAAAATAGGAGTTCCGATGTACGGGCCATTTGTCAGTACTTGGAGGGAACTAGATTTTACAAGACAGCAGCACATGTGAAAGTAATTCATCCTTTCTTTCTGGGTCAGAAATCTACCACGGTGACAATAAAACATAGGTATAAACCCTTCATCATCGAAGTTCATCCAAGGCAAATACACAAGATTTAACAAAGGGGGATGACTGCACAAGTACTGATATTGATAAGGCATTGTTGTTTGTTTAACAGCTCTTACCTATTTAACAGAGATACTCCTGAGGGGTTACCACCAAGCAAGCTGAAGATTTGCTATGCTATGCTGTGTTTTTGGCAGGATAGAAAGGGGCCAAACTGATTTATGTACCCCTTCATCTTCTCTGATTCAGGGACACACAGTCATTGGACATCCCTGAAGTCAATACTGACCAATGACCTTGCACTTCAAAGTCATTCCCTTGTGCAAAGGTGAATAGCAGGGCAGACAGGACACTTGTTTGTCCATAACCTCCGGATAGGTACAAACTATTTTGCAGTAACATGGTCTTCCATTCTAAATATCTTCTCCTTGTGTTCCTACGCTGTATCAAGTTAAGGTGTAGAGGCCCCTTTACATATTTTCTTTAAAACTAAGTATACTCATCTATATTACAGAAGTGTGAAATGTGAATCGACTTGAAATAAGATTCTCTGATTTTGAAAACATGTCTGTATACTTACTATATTTACATTAGCATTCCAGCTTTCATGATAACTCAGAGGAAACTTCAGATGGATGGAGGGAAATGGTCACAGATACATACATGCTAATTGACACACAGTGTTAGCTTGACTTGAAGTTTGACAAAAGGTTACGTCAGGATCATCATCCAGTAAAAACAGATAATTTCTCATATTGTTTGGAGACTTTACCAATTCCTGTTGAAGACATCCCCTCCCTGTAGTCTAAATGGTTCATCCCCTGGTAGGTCAGGAATTTTGATATTCTCAAACTCTGTGAGAAAAACTCCTCACAGCAGGAAAATATAAATCTGTCAAGTGAAAACCCCTGATGACAAATAACTGTACTGATGGCCCCAGGCTTCCCCAGGTCTATATGAGGGTCTGCATGCTCTTTTCCGTAAGGCATAGGCAGCCTATTTTTTATTTCCCATAACTCGTAGGGAAAACCATCTTATCTACTTAATTCGTAGCGAGGCGACCAAATTTAGCGTAATTGCCTGCCTTGATTTAGCGTAATACGTAGGGGGTTCTTCTGAATTCAGTGTAAATCGTTGTCGGAACACCCATGTAGACCCTCTTATATTGCTGATGTCTTATCTTCTAGTTCTACACAAGTGTTTCCAGTTTCACAGAAGATTTGTAATGAAACAATTAAGGGGCAATTTCATCCAAAATTAGCACTTATCATGCTGGGATGCTAATGTTCCAAAAATACAAGGCATCTGAGCATTTCCAAGGATCAAAAGGAGCAGGAGAGAAATATGGACTGGAATTTATTGATATTGTCCCCATGGGCACTGGAGCCCCAGCAGCAGGCATGGTTTAGTGATCCAAATTGGCTCTTTTTTTGTCAGTCCTAAATTAATTTCCCAAACAGCCCGAGGACATAGCTGATCCTGTCTCAACACCAAAGGTATCACAGCTGACAGAATGTACATGTACCTAGCATGCATTTATTTTGTACTGTAACATATTTCACAACACAAACTGGCAAGACAGGAACTTTGTAGTTCAATGACTCTAGGTGAACCCTGCTATTTACTATAATTTAGCCCATGTTAAGACCCGTCCTTGGGGACATGTAGAGAGGGTGAGGCATGTGGCAGGCAGACCAGATGGAGGATGCAGCTGTGAGGGGACATCACCATGCTGGCCTTGAAGACAGATATCATGTGTATCATGTCCATCCTTGTGGGGTACATACAGTAGAAGGTCAACAACAGATTATACCAGCTTAACACCTTCTTGACAAACATCACCTTAAGTGTATATGGACATTAAAAAAATAGTTAAAAAGCATGTCAGTATCCAAGGAGGTTGAGCAGTATCGAAACTATTCATACAGCATACTACTTAGAAGTTATCTGTGACTTTGTTAGGACTTCTACAAGTAACTGCAACTCTGCTGACAAGCGTTGCCCTTATTACACGTTTACATATATTGCATTTTGTTCTCTAAATATAACGCCATACAAACACAATACAGTTGATACAACTCGCCACTGATGGAAGTTCATCAGATGCAGTTCCACAGCCCTCTAGAAAAACTTTCAAATGCACCCAGCTGTCCCAAGATGCACCTAAAACATATCCTGTTTCAAGGGATGAAATGTACAGACCGGAATATACAGTCTGGTTTATTTGCCAAGCCTGGTAATCCCATTGTCTTACATATCATGGGCAGGTGGATGGCAATGGCCTGGAGGATGGGGACTTTACTGACTTCCTGTCCTCTCACTCATCCATAACATCTTTTATACTTTAATCACATTCATACACCATAGATACGGTGCTGATTATGATATGATATCTACTGTACATGGTGACTAGTGTAAGGAACTGTGAGTGGGCTAGATGCTAGAGACAGCCCACATTAAATTCAGTTTTCATGTTCTTTCCTTACTTGTCTTATAAGATACAATACAGCACAAAACTGCAAATTCTGAAGCACAGTGTTACGGTAACACTTTCATACTCACAGGTCATACCGAACTGTCAGAGCCTTTGACCTATGGGCGGTGCCAGTTGAAGTAATATCAGCTCATTAAACAGCAAGGGGGGGAGTGGTAACCATTACATCCTTGCAACCAGAATTTGCCATGTAACTGATTACTGCTTTATTGAATAAAATTTAGCACAGGCCAAGAGAAACTACATCTGGTTTCATCTATAAGGGCTCCCTTAGAAGTCAGCTATTAACTGAAGGGGTTACCCTAAAGATTAATAAATGAATAGACAGAAAATATAAAAGCTAGCAAAATAACCTTGAACATTCAAGTACAATTATTGGACTGAGAAGGTATGAAAGCAGGTACAGTACATCCAGTAGACCTGGTTGATTGAAACCCCTTTTGGTACAGTAACATTGATGGATAATGTACAACCAAGAGTTCAGAGAAAGGACAGGGAACTACTTTTCTGCTGAATTACTACTACCCTGCGGACATGACCACTGGTAACAGTATGTTACGCCTTGTGGAATGATGGGTTAAAAACCATAGCAATGATGGTTGTGTGCCAGGGCTGTTGGGAGAAGACTACCACCTGTACAGGTCAGGTACAGGCTGCGGTGAATCTCCTGTACAAGGGGATGATCAAAGGACAGGAAGTGTCCCATCATTTCTCCTAAGCCCAGAATTGCTCCCAGCTGTGTCAAGGTGATAAAAGATGTGCGGGTCTGAGAAGAGCCCCCTGTTGGAGGGCATAAACATAGCAGAAACTGTCATCCAGGAAGCTAAGTAATACCTACATCAAGAAGGTTATGATTTGATGCCTTTTGTTTGTTTGTGTGTACAACTCCAAAGTGTGGATGGATCTAGTAATATTTGGTAGGCTGGTAGGGGTCAGAAGACAAAGGCATCTAAACAGCTTTTTGTAGTACTGCAACAAAATCATGCAAATAAGGACCTTATTGCACAATCAATAAAAATATTCATTCGTAAAGTTTAACATAATTTAGACAAGGTAGGTCGCAGAGACCATTCTGTTTGTTTGTTTGCTTGTTTGTTCAGACCCTTCTAGTGCCTAGTGGCAAATAGGGCAGCAAGAATCCTTGCAGGGTATATTTTTACATGGAGGAGTTGCTAGTCTTCGCCTTTAACATGCTTGAGGCACCTCCTTAAACATGGGACCGCCATTTTTTGTTCATTCCGTAAGGCAGGTGCTGCCCCAACCTAAGGTGGTACGCTTGTCTTGCAGTTACCAGGTAAATGGAACCAAAAGCTAAACTGTGAAGCTGCTACTAGTTGAGCTACAGGGACATCCCTAGCCCCTGTACCTCCTACTAATGAGGAGTAAAACAATTTGCAGCTTTCAGAGCTGTCAGGCTCTGATTGAGGACGTTATTGACAATAGATAACCATTACCCACCTGTGGAAAACCTCACACAACAAGGAAGTACCACCACAATGAGAATCCCTTGAGAATTAATTGAAGATATACATGGGAGAACAGCTTATCAAGTCATGCTCAGGTCACCATGGTGATTAACAATCAGGTGCAGTGATATAAGTTGAATGGGAAAAATAATGCAAAAACAGTGACTATTGTCCTACAGCACACATTATATTTCTACAACTGTGTTACCTCTACAAGGTGTCTGTAACTTAAAACTTTCCATTACACATGAAGGGATGGAAGTAAGAAAGTCTTCTGGATCACTTTTGAGCACTGAACTGTATCAGCATCCCAAGTCAGAAACAAGCTCAACTAATTGACAGGCAAAGCTGCATGAATTCCCTACCCTGTTTAGGCAAGAATGGGTCTGATCCACTCACACTGGTAAGGCCTCCTACAATGTACTGTACTTTGGGTGTGGTGGGTTCTTCTGTGCTTGAGGTGTGGCTCTCCTCAAACACAGGACCTCCAAGACTGTTGACCTCCTGTTGTCCTGTCCTTAATTAAGGGCACAGAAATGCATGCTCCATTGTCTCCAGACATCTCCCTTCCGCTGTCATTTATACCTGTTACACACCTGTTGAGGCTCCCTTTGTGTGGACTTCAGACAGCTACAGATTTGATGCATGTCTCCCACCTGCAGGGAGGCTGCCTCAAACTTTGATGCCTGCTCCAAGATCCCAATCAGTCTACTAACCTGTAATTTACACTCCTCTCCTGGCCAGTATTATCTTTGTTGGTCTACTGGCTACAAACAAAGGACGTCATCATACTGAATACTCACTGTCTGAAAAATCATCCCAAATAAATCATGACACCAGCAAAAGTCTAGTGACCGATAAATGCCCTACGCTGTCCTTGGAATAGCCAAAGATATGTGTACTTTGTGTTGAAAGATAAACAATGCACCTCTAAAACATGTATGGACTTTTCCTTCTATCTACTGCCTAACCCCATAGCCAATACAAATTTGATGACATATGGCTACCTTAGCAGGCAACAGGTGAAGCTTTCACCCATGATTAAGAAGGATACTCAGTGTGACAGTTGTTGTGAAAATGATTTATGTCAGATTGGTGTCAGAAAGCCACCTGAGTGATTATGGTGTTGCCACATGTCACCTGAAAACCCAATATCTTTCACTTAGAAGGTGTCAAAATCCTTGTTGATCAGATAAATCAGTTGTTCTTGTAGTGGAAATCTAAAACATCACATCTTCAGTTTAACACATGTCACAACATGTCCAACGGAGGGAGATAAAGTGATTGCAATTATGGCAGGAGAAGGTATTACTGCAGTGAGGTGCAGTTATGTTTCTACCAATTAAAGAGAAAAACATTAAACTTTGTAACAATTTAAGTCCTAGTTACCACCCTGGTGGTGGTAATACTAAAAGGATTTCAAAGAGTAACTTTTGGACTAAAGAATGACTTGTTCTTTTGTTTTGACAAAAAAAGAGTTCCTTTGGAAAGTATCCACTCATCAATTTTTTTCTAAAATGATTGCAACACTTAACGTTAAAACTCCATTGTACCATTGTCACAGCTTATATAAAGCATGATGCATTCAACAATCTCCTACTTTGGATTCTAAGACACAAACTACAATGAGAAAAACTGAGCTGTTGCAAAAGAAAGTGAATTGGAAGAAGGTCCCCAAGATGGTCTCTTTCTTTTACATCGGAGCAATATAAATAGATGCAATGATGGATAACATGACAAGATAATACACCTACCTAGAGGCAAGACTTAAAGGTAACATGTGTCACCTGTCTTCTTTTCTTTACCTATCACAGTTTGTGCACTCCTTCATGGCACCTTTAGCCTAACACAAGCTGGCAAACAGGAGAGAACTATTGTATCCAGTTTTGGTACACAACTGACCAACTTCCAACAAACCAGCAAACAGACTTCTCCATGCCGTCATACACCAGTGCCCTCATGATATTTCTCAATTTGGTGGAGATTAGCTGGTCTTAAGGCACCTTAAGTTGGGTCTTGTGCAGGGACTTAGCAGGGATCAAGCTGTAACAATACCTGAAACTCTACAACAATAGCAGGCGGCGCCTAAACCATAGTGTAAGGCCCTGTAGCCACCACTGTAATCAGCCATGTTTACACACAATTATCACAGCAGATTTGTCGTCTTTCATGGCGCAATCATTCAGAGCTCTACCTTTTCATAGGGGACAACTTTTTCTCAGAAATGTCGCAGGGACACGGCTGAAGAAGCTCTGGTTCCTCAACGTTGATAAGTGTCGGCTCAGACAGTCTTAAGTCCATAACCTACAATCAACGTCACACGATACCCAGAACAGTGACAAGTGTGAGACAAAGGATGACTGATTACTGCAATCATACCATACCAAACTATCTGATATGATAGCTGTCCATAAGTGATAAGTATCAGGGTATTATTTCCTGAATTCCTGTGCGAAGAGCCAAACAAACTGTTGCAATTACAATTTCCATTCCATCTAAATGTGTGACTAGCAGGACATTTGGCAAGAATGTATTTGCAGCATAACAGGCAGTGTTGGCATTGTTTGATAACCTAAAGAATGATGTGACAAGATTATGATGTTATACCCAGGAAACTGTTCAAATCTCATGGATAAGTAATGTCGTGGTGCTTGATAGATGAGACAACTATGATTCATACAAGTATACACTATGAGTACATGTATGATGCTTATGAGGAAACATTTACAAATTTAAAGGAATATTGAATAATTCTCCTTTGAACCAAAATCATTCACTAACAGATGGCATATCATTCATGTTTGGCAAGCATTACAACAAGAGAGTGTAGTCCAGCATGTCAGATTTCACTAACACCTGTTATGTCAACTTTCACATAAAAATGAAATTAATGTGTTGCAGTATTAAAAAATAAAGGTCAGTGCTGCTGCCTTGCCTGTCTATTATATTGTCTTGTCATAATTCAATAAAAATAAAAGTATACGTACATTTGTATGTCAAATGCTGAAGGAAAAAAGCACTGGCCAATCAGAATGCTCGTAACATTCTGGTCCTGGTCCTATACAAAGTTAATCATCCATTGTGCATGAGGGAATCCCTCTGACACCTGACATGCCCTGAGGTCACAGTAATTGTAACTATTGTCAACAGGCTGACGCTCATACTCAGCCAACTTTATGTCTCTGTGTACAGCACTGTCAATATTACCAAATGTTAAAATTATTATTAACATTAAACTGAGCTTGATTTGTTGTAAACACTTGTTGTTGTTTTAAGGATAAGAATATCATAAGAACTCTAATACCATTGAGATCTACCGGGTTGACAAAGTCATAGAGTGCTGAAAGCTCTCCAAGTAGTAAACGGTTGTTGTGTGAAATAGTTACTAGTACTCAAATATTTCGTCATAAAAATCATTCCTTCCCTTTACCTTTAATCCTTCCTCATACTTAATCCAACAACATAACAAATCTGAAATAGTAAAATTGAGTAAACCCTTTACTTGAGAGGCAAATCTTTACATCTAATCACTGCTACATTTTTGCTTCATATCAACAAGGACAATAACCTTTGTGTATTTTGCATGTTCATTATCTAAGACCTTACATGACTTTACAGTCAACATTCTCTCAATTTATTGGATGGTTGGCAATGATAATCACAAGTAACTTTGGGCCAAGGACAAATCGTTCAACTTGATAGCTTGTTTTTGTATGATTGAAACTTGAGATAAACCCCCATGACTATCTCCAAAAGAAACAACTTCAGTAAATACACATATTCATCATACATTACATTGTCATCTGTAGCTTCTCCAATTACATGATGATAAGCAAGATTTAAAGTCAATTTGTTACCAGAAGTGCAGCCCAACTCAAAGTGATCACTGCAGACTGCACATCAGCCGGACAATAACCAGACTCAAACACTTCAAATGGGGCCACTTGTGCTTATATCACCATAATACAAGGGATCTGTAGAAGATGTTTTGGGTGCATTGTTGGAAGGATTGGCAGATTGATTGACATGTTGTGTAGACTTTTGGTTGCTAGGAGGGGAAAAACATGGCAGGATTTAGTTAGGTCTAAAATAGACTGGAAACATTCTGCCACCACAATTTGAAGATCAGGTGGAAAAGTAGAGTAGATCCTGCTTATGTTAACAATGGAAAAGCTTTGTCGCAACTGTTTACTGCTTACTTGATTCAGACCTTGGACAACCTATCGAGTTATTCAATTCAAGATAGTGAGAAGGAGTAAAAGTCAAAGAGAAGGTAGAAGATAAAAGGTTCAAGATACATATACATGTAAGTGATGTTTTAACTAACCAAGATAGTCTGGGACTGAGCTACAATACATGCTTTTTCTGTCTTTTGTCCTTTTCCACATACTACCTACAAAGTCTGGAATGTTTGTCTCTGATTTCTTTTTTCGATAGTGTGTCAGTTATAGGTTTGGGGAAAAAGTTAATGAACATTTGGGAAGAGATCAATGTGATGGTAATCATGACTCATTTCTTATCTTTTTTTTCTGTTTTCCAGTTTGCATGCAACCAATATTGATTATTGAGCAAGAATCAGCGGGTTTTAGAGAGTAGTAATTTATAAGCTTAGCTTTCGACTGCCCATGATCATTCCAGCTAAGGCAAGAGCTCAGGTCTGACAGACGTAGAGTTAGATACTTAACATGACTTTGTGACAGGCTGTCATTAGAGACTATAATAGCCCCTAGGGGCCTGCTTATCTCATCACTTTTGTACTTATCATACTTGGATAGGACATACCATTTACAAATCTGTGCCAAGAGGAGCATACTTCAGACATATTGTATGGGGTACTGTGATCCCTTATCGAAGAAAACTGCCTCAACATTTTAGGTGGCAACTTGACGATATAATCATAAAAGCACTGACGCCTACATACACATGAACTGATAAAAAAAAAACTTATCCAAAGACTACAATATTGACTGCATGGTCAACTTCTGTTGTATCTGCCATTTGAAGATCTAGTCTTCTATATCATGTCCCTCTTCTCTTACCAATCTCAGTGTTGATAATAGTCTGAGAAAGTAAATGTATTGTGTCAAATTGTTATTTATCCTTGCTGTAAAAAGGTGTGGCAGGCTCTGGTACTAATAAGTCAAAGGGTGGAGAGTAGCAAGTGGGTAGAAACTATGACTTCATCATGGTTTGTATACGTAGGAGAACAACATGGATTAAGAATGAAGAGAGTGTTGGGGTTGAAATTTTGTGACAATGATATGCAAGAAGTTCATTGACCTTGGACAGGTTCATTAACCTGCAAAATGTCTTAGCTATGCATTTTACATGTACACGGTCAAAACATGGATTCTGCAAGGCAAAGGCATGCCTGCACCCTTCAGGCTTCAGCACTGGCTAACCAGCTGGTGTTTTGACAGCCTTGTTAGGCACCTGTCACCTGCTTCAAAGCCCTACTGATGAAGAATGATGGTTGTGAGGCCACAGGTGGCATGGCCTACGCCCTAATCATAGACCTCAAGACTTGCTCCAGGGAGACACAACATCACCAACCTTCCTTCTGTTGGGGAAAGCTTTGATTTACTGTCCAATATAAGCTGCTTAAAGTTAATACTTCTGTCATATACAAATAACCTTTTTTTAATCAAAACTGAGGGTTGCATGTTATTGCTTCTTTAGAAAGTCCCTGATCCTGACCATGGTTGACACCCTCGTTTGACAACAGAAAATAGAGTTGACGTCAATGTCCTAAGCTGTCACCTTGGTGACAAATACTACCTGACGTAACAGAACATGTGCAACATTCAAGAGACAAAAGTTTCCACTTTAGAGACTTCGATGATTTGACCATAGCTTTGCTGTCTTTCTCTTTTTGATTGCTTATGACTGTCCAGTTCATCCATGGGCCTGGCAGATAGACAGTGATGAAGGTCAGGACTTCAGACTATGTTTCTGACTCATGGTATAAGATACAAGATGAAACTTTCCATTTTCCTGCTAATCTCTATAAATTCACTCAGCAATTCAAGTTGTTGGGCAAATGATGCAGTACACCATTTTAGGTGTTACACCGGAACAAAAATCTCTTAACAATCAAATTCACCATCATACATGTACCTCCAACATCTTTTCTTTATGGTTGACTACTAGGAATTAGACATATAATTTTGTGCAGCCTAGACAAAAAGAAAGAAGCAGGGCTAAATGTTGTTGTTTGTTGCGAACTTTCTGTCCTTGGAGGACAGTGACTCCCCTGTCTGAACAAGAGAAACAGTTTATGGATCCCTTTCAACTGATGCTAATCATCATTACAGACAGGGATGATCAAAGGTTCAAAACCTCCACAGGGGATGTCCACTGATCACCTGATAATGGGGTCAAAGCTGGTCAGACTCATCCTGACAATGGATCTGTTTTTACACAAAAACAGTGCCTATTCACCTGGGCAAGTTTTATTGTGCCCAGTGTCTGGACGAGTACTGACACTGAATTTCACTAGTACATGTATATGATTCAATTATACTGCTTCTCGTCAATTAATGATGGTCATTAAGCACTCTTTTCGTGGCAATGTTATTTTGTGAAAGAAGGTATCGCTTTATACTTGTTAACAGTGAAAAGTCTTCTTGGTTTGCAACTGGTTTCAATATGTTTTAATCTGTTACATGTGGAAACTTATGCGGAAAAGTTAAATGGCACCAACCCCCAAATATAGGCAGTACAAACCCCCGAAACGTAGGAAAAAGTATATCTTCAGAGCAGTGGAACAATTGCTAGGTGCTGTCCACTTTGATCTCCTGACAGTAAAACCACAAGAAGACACTTCTGACAAAAAAGGTCGGTATCTTAGAAACAGGTGTTTTCTTGCCACTCACCTGTGTCATTGTGCACACCTGGTGGGGCACGCGGGGGTTAAAGGCGGGCTCCGTGTCTGTGAGGCGCTCTCGGTAGACGTGCAGGGTGTAGGTGTTGATGACCCAGGGTTCAGTGTGGGTCAGATCCACCACCAGAAAGTTGATCCTGTTCTCACCCAGACCCAGGCTGTAGTTAGCAGGTCTGGAATACAAAAACACTTTGACCTTACACAACACTCAGACAGACCTCAGATTATTTTATATCTTATACCACGTATGCAGTATATGAATAATATCTGTTTTATTCTGACCCATAAGACAGGAAATTACAGCACAGAAATAATGTCTACTCTTGAATGATTGTACAATGTTATTTGAAAGACACTACCACCCTTTCTTCTAGAGGCTGTAACTGCTGAGCAACTGATGAGGGAGGATTCTCAAGTCATTACTGTAGAAACTATGAAAAGATGTCCCGCACCTGGACAGCCCATCCTTTTCCTCCAGCCTGGCCTCAGCATCACAGCTGGTGGCGAAGGCCCACACCTTGATGAGGAGCGTGTCGTACGGGACGGTCACGTGGTACTCCGCAACCAGCGGGCTGAACGCCGGCGAGAACTCCAGCTTAGGCTCGGTGAAGACTCCTGACAGGTACGGCATGGTGGCTTTGTCTGGACAATACAGATGGGTACGATGTTAGCCCAGGTAATTATGGTCATACAATTATATCTCAGCAGTTGATTTTATCTGCCATTTATCATGAAACCGAATACATTGTGATACTACATCAAAGATAAATCAAAGGTTACAAGAAGGTCAACTCAGTACTCAATCGGTTTAATTTGTCCATTCTATAATTTAGGTGACAACAACTCCATAAACTTTCTCTATGCTGCTCTTGTCCTTAATGACAGATTATACAAGTAGTTCACCATTTTTGAGTCCAGTGTCCCCCCAAATCAATTCACGATAAACCAAATACTTAACATACAAAACATCCTTGGAGACTTTGATGTAACTGTGTTAAGCAGTGCCAAGTACTGTGACATATTTGCAAAACTTAATTTGTTGTCTCTCCAAAGAACAGGGCATGCATGTATAGTGACATTGTACATTTAGATGATTTATGTAAATTGGCTAAATTCAAACCGCATGGTTACACTGAGTTAAGATACAAGAAGAGCTAGTAATTCCTCAGGTGCTGGGCACTATTCTGTGTTCTGATGACAGTGGTGACCCTGACAGTAGACTTGGTATTGGATGACAACCTTTGCCATAAAAATCTCTCTAGCATGTACACTTGACCTTGAAGCAAACAGGCTTTGACAGTAGACCATTGATCAAGATTACCCATGCCAACAAAATGTACCCATGTTCTAGCTCACAAATTCACAATAATCGACCATCAGATGGTAGCTACATCTAGCAGAAGATATACTTCTGTATCAAACAGACAACTGGCCAACTTGCAGTCAACATCTGCTTATATTCTTGAAGCTGGTATATGATTTTGCAACTGTTGGATATCTAGATGATAAGTGACCCAATTATGACGATCAGTTATACAAGGAAAACATACATTGTCATATTAGTTGACAGCATAGCTCCATTAAAGGGATGCATTTGCTTATTGAAAACTGTCAAACAAATATTAGATCTTAATATTGTACACATTTTCAACAGATGAACTTTTCTCATAACCATATAGGGGTGTGTGAAACCGGTCTCAGACTGAATGGCACCAGATCTATTAAAACCATACCACAGAAAATCCAATAATGAGACAGATACCCTACACTTGTTGAGGAAATTATCCCACTCGACATTTTGGTTTCACGTTACAAGGATTTATCAGCCCTTTTGACAGCTTGTTAACTCAAGTTTTTTGTTTGGCAGCCAGCTTATGTCCATATGATGAGGGGGTTGATAACCCCAGATATGGATACCTCTCTAGGGCATAAATATTCTCTTAAAAGGAAAACATATTGGTGCAGTACCTGCCAGAATTATCCTACTTAAGCAGCTTTCTTCAGAACTATGTATAACCAACTTGTGAGCAAATACAATTCAATAGTTCTAAATACAATACAATGATAAACACTGTGCAATTGTGTAACAGCATCTCTATTCTTCACCTTTGTACAGTTATGACTGTAATTTTTATACAGCTGTGGATGTGGGTGAGGGAAAACATGATCAGGATCCCCAGAACTGAAAACACAGCCTTCAGTCTCTTCCACTTTCAATTTTCATCAAGAAACAGAAAAAAAAAACTTTTGCAGGAATACAAAACCCTCCACCTAAATTGACTAAGAATGTTGTGACACAATATATCTGTATGTACCAAATAAATGGTTACCTCCTGCTGATGCTATAACTTCTGTATGTGACCTTTTGGTAAATGGAAACTTTGCTTACAGTAAACTGCAGTATGTGTTATTGATAACAGACCAGATAAGATGAAAACCTACCATCATTACACTCCGGTCTCTGGTACTTCTCTGGAAAACAGACAGATGCCTGAGGTTAGTAATGAAGAAGTAATGGTTTATCTATTTAGGCCACACCTGTGATGTCTTTCAAATGGACTGGTTGTGATTACTCCAGTAGTTACTTCTACAATCATATTAAGTTGTTCTGGTATTGGGATAGACATAACAATTCATTTTGCCAGCAGCCAAGTTGATTTGCTTAATAGAGAGGGGTGCCTGGTGCCAGAATGATGCCACTCAGTGTCAAATTCATGTTGTTGCAACAGGACTGCAAGGAGTTCAACTTTGGAATGATTATGAAAGATTCACATGGAGCACAAGAGCCCCCTAGTAATACAAAGTAGAACTGCAATATCCTCATTTTACAACAGGCAAACAATGTGGATGCAAACTGTACCAAGGCAATTCACTTGCATTTCTGTAACATATAATGTGGATAAATACTTTCTTAAGAGGATATATAATCCTGTCTAACAGGACCGTCATAACTTTTTTGCAGACTTGGCAGCAGTTTTCTCACCATCAAGAGGGACATCCTGGAAGGCATTGTGGATGAGTCTGTGGGACTGGTGCTGCAAACCCACCACATCTTCCTCCTCATCTGCCTCCCTACAGAACAATGTCATCCATACAGTTAGGGATACCATATCTTATTTGACTGTAAGAAGTTTTTTTTTGTGTGTGTATGTGAGATAGTGAAAGTTTGATTTAGACACTGTACTGTTGTCCTCTGACTTAAAATTAGCGATAAATGATGAAATACATGTTAGTGGTGATATCATACAGTACCAAAAATGAATGGTTAAGAAACACAGCAAACCAACATCAATCACTTTAGACAGTTGTTCTTCTTTGGACACCATACTTTGAGTAAAGGACAAGCCAAAACATGGTCCTATCTAGCCTCTTTGGCAATGAATCCAGGTAAATAGTGTTGATCATTCACGAGGTGAGGGGTAAAAGGTAGTTTTTCCATTATCAGTTATACAAAACAATACGGATGGTCTTACATTGCAAATGAGACATTTCCTTATTATTACTGTTATAAGCAAGCAAACACACAACAGCTAATCTATGTTATGCACTAGATAAACAGAGCTGTACAGGCATACACGTAGCATCTATGTTTAAAAAAAAAAAACCTCAGACATGTTAGCATATCTACATTAGTGCCAACACAGCAAAAGTTACTTGCAAGTTTATACACGGGATGCAGAAAATATAAATGATCTACATACTACCTGGCATAGGAAGGAACAAACATAAAGATCTGACTTCTGAAAAGTGAACCAGGAATATGTAAGGAGTTCCAGAGTGTGGCAATGAGAGAGTTTTCAGACACATGGGTAATTGGGAATGGGAGTAGGAACAGCCAAACAAAAAATCCAGAAAACATGGAGCTGCAAGAAGGTGGATGGACAACATGGATGCAACATGGCTTTTGGGACTTGGTACTGGGGAGGTTTCTGACATGTTCCATGGCTTACTCTTCAGGCGACAGCTCGTCGAACCTGTGCCGCTCGATCTCCCGCGAGGCATACACCTGCTCCAGCGCCGACACCAGCTGGTGCATGATGGGAGTATTGTGACGTATGGTGTTGTCCAGGATGTCTTTGATCTTCTGGTTGCCGGCACGTAAAGGTTTGGGTGCCGACATGTCCACACCAGCAAACCTGCTCAGGTCCTTCAGGAGGATGGCATACTTCTCACTGTCTGGAGATGGATACAGCTATGAAGACAAACAAGGGAAAGTTCTGAATCAAATTTATGAATCAAAGTTATGAATCAAAGTTATGAATCAAATCAAATTTGAAGCAGAAAAGCATTTCTGGACTGAATTCTTTCATATTACAAAAATTTATTGAGGATCTTTCATTCATAGAACATCTAGGTGTAAACCATTACTTAACAGTGCAACAGTGCCCTCTTTCAGCTCAAGTAAGTACTGCAACAAGCAGAGGCACTACCAACTCTACCTCCAGGTGCAATGATAGTGCTTATTGATACACATAGTCCTTACTGATAAAATGGCTGCCCCACTAGCTTTAGTTGACATTTATAGCTTTCCCAAATGAAAATCTCAGCAATATGCAATCTACACTGCATCTGTGAGTGTGGAACTCTTATACAATGATCTGTGAAGATGAATATTTTTTACACAGACAAACTAACCTGCATGAAGCTGCCCCTGTTGACTGTCTCCCTCCTGGTGTCCAGGATGTACTCCAAGTCTTCCTCTGTTAGGCAGTACTCATGGGAGGGGAGGCAGTTCACACCCTGCATGTAGCGGTAGATAAAAAAAGTTCTGTCAAGTACCTTTGCATATATAGTTTATGGAATAGACTTTATCCCAATTGTCATGGATCATAACTCATAATCTGAATAATCATAACTAATGGATAGAAAAGTGCAATTTTTCTATCATTTTACAGAAGTAAATGTAACGTTAGTTCACCTTTATCTGCGGGATAACCTACATGTATATCCGTTGTGTTGCAAAACAGGGTATCCAGGGATATCAAGTTGATGGACAGTATTTTCAAATTGTACTTTTTTCAAAATATTGCATTTTGAAAGCACCATCTGTCGACTATATCCCTAATTACATTGTTCTTGAAAAGAACGGATAAAAGTTACCTTACGAATAAAGGTGAACTAGCGTTACATGTAAACAATGAGTCCCAATGCACACACACATACCAGTATCCCAACATTCAGCTCCAGTTCCTCCAGGGCGTCGGCTACTTCCATGGCGACCAGCTGCTCAGAGAACAGCATCCCGACCATGTCCTCTGCAGCATCCTGCTTGATGGAGTTACTGGCCCAGCCCTCGTCCTGTGGAAGGTTAGTATCTCTATCATTTCTTAAGTTTGTAAATGGATGAATTGCATCTTAAAAGTGAGTGTTGAGATCAGCAACACAGCAAAAAAATAGTCGTTAATGCAAGTAACCGGTAAGCCATAAAGGAGTTACTCAAGAGACTGGATTTGATTTTGGAAATAACATTTGAGTAACTGCATTTTGGCGTATCTTACTACCTGGATGTCTAACCTTCATTGACTTGGAAGTGATGGGTAATCTACACTAGCACTAGTTCTCTGTGTGAATTCTAACAGCCATTTTCTATTTTTGTTGGCAAACTATCTAATTTCTGTGCATCCAAATAGGATATATACGAAAGACACATGACTACAAAGTTGTTTTCTAGTATGAAAATGGAAGGGATGCACTGTTTCAAACTTATTTCTTCTCATAGTAATGCAAATTTGCGCCACAAATGCCTAAATAACAGTAGAAATTAATGCCACACAAGATACATATCCACACGACATTTTTCACAACACCACATCTCATACCTGTAGCTCACATACCTCAGGTGATATAGTAGTTTCATTCTCAAACTCCTTGCAGCATGGGAGAAAAAATATCACAGTCATGATGAGCAGCTAGGAGTTAACTACTGTTGTGATGCAGCAGATTAGGTGAATAAATGACATGCAAAGTGACATGCAATGGGATAAATCCATGCAAAGTGTTAGCTATCTACATGTTTAAGTACATGCAGTTGTGCTGAGCAGATAGTAACATGGTTTGGCAACTTACATTCAGGGACACCTGCATGTGAGGCTGCCCATTGACCTAATGGATGACAGATATACAAATTAATACCACCAACCATGGATCCACACCTTAACTGCTGGATAGCAGAATTGTAAAAAAAAGCATAAAATTTGTCAAGAGTAAATTGACCATTAACCCTTTGTAGCATCATGCAGTTCAGTGGTTCAAATATATGTGCTATACTCTAGTTATGTAGGTAGACAGAGTGGTCTTTGATGGAACAATTTCAAAATGCAAACCTAAGAATAAAGAACAACGTAACTGATCATTCCTAAAAAAAGCAGACACATTGACAGCCACCTACCTCCAACACCATTGGGTAGAGAGAGGAGTTGTAGATAAGGTCAAACCCCAGGAGCTGAAAACAGTTCTTGCATCTGTGTGGAATGAAGAAAAAAAAGTTAATCACTCAAACTAGTACTTACCAGTAATAATTAATTGAAACAATTCAAATGGTGAGAAAAGAGGATGTTTCAACATATCCTTTTGGCTTCAGCTCCAGTTAGCACATTGCTCTTTGAGTTTATTTTTAACTCAATGCTTGAAGTGGCAGGCTGAGGAAATGTTCTAAATGCAGCGTATCAATTATGGCGTAGGCAAGGACTTATCTTCCTGATCAGTATAGAAAGGGCTCAAACTTGCAAATGAAAATCCCCTGACTTACTTGTAGAGTCCCTCCATAGGGTTGGCGGAGTACCCGCCAAAGTGCCCTGCCAGTGCTGACTCGGACACCAGCAGAGTCTGCGTGATGACAGACTGCATGTTCCTGAAGGCCACCTCCGCTGCCTCGGGTCCGTGGTTATGGGCCAGGTACTGCCGCAGCTGACCAAAGTACCAGATCCTACTGGGGACCTGGGAGGACACACAATGTGTTAGTACAGCATTCTGCCAATAATCTGTACATTGTCAACAGCTAGAGTAATGGTGGATACATTGTTTTCTTATTACTCTACAAAATTTCCAATCATAACGCGAAATATGTAAGAAACCAACAAGATACAATACTCTCAATTTTCTAAAACCTTTTCATGGAATTTTTAAAACAGTTGCAATCACACATACAGGATCCTTCAGTAATTTAATGTATCATCATGATGTTCCTAATTACCTACTTTTCAATGGTGTGAATTTTGCCGATTACCAATTCAGCACCAAGGACAGATATTCTTGTATAGTGCCTGTCCTTTATAGTCAGGTTTATTTTAACTGTTGAAAGAGAAGGTTATCAGGAATATTTATTAATATTATGGTGTATCAAAATGAATGATTGTGGCCCACTCTGCTCACATTACAGGAAGACTCTTTGTGTGACAAACCTTTCTGAAGCTCCTCTGGTAGTCATGTCTGTAGTTGACCAGTCCCTCGGAGTGCAGGAAGGCTCGGAGAGGGGAGACAGAAGTGACCAACACGTAGGCACGTATGCTGACTGGCATCCCAAATATCAGCAGAGGGTTGGGGAAGTACTGCTGGACCACTGCTTTCCTGGTCCTGTATCTACAGAGGGAATGGGATGATAGATGGGTAAAATGTTGCTTTCAACCAGCAAAAGTAAGAGACCCAAGACACAAAAGTTGATGGTTTGCTAGCAAATGTGGTGTGGGATACTCTCACAGAAAATGGGGAAAACAGGCTGAGAAAAACAACAGAGAAAAACAGGTAAAACAACAAAACTTCCATACCTTTTAAGCCATAATCAAGTGCAATACATAAATAGTTTGACTAACATTTGAACAAGTAGTGTCCTTTGTAGCATGTTACATGTTGCCCTTACTAAAAACCCTTTCTAAGGACCAATGATTGCAGACTTACTGTTTGATCCTGGCGTAGTCCCTGTCCTTGGTTGGCTGCAGGATGTAGATGTTTCCTCCTGGGTTGATGGACTTGAAGACCCACTTGGCCTCTCCTCCCACAGCATCAGCCACACTCAGGAACTGTTCAAACTCCAGAGGCATGACCCAGCACATGGGTGCCAGGGGGCTTCTCCTCAGGGCTGGGGGACAAGATGGTTAGGTAAATTACAGGCTGCATTGCAAAAGCTATTCACTCAAGTCAATAATCTCTGTAGCAGGGCTGTCTCATTGTTTTGGCGCCCATGCTGTTAAATCTGTCATTTCAAATTTACAATTTTCATCAGTTTTATGTTCAGGTTTCTTTCATTTAAAGTTTTATCCCAACAAGGAAATGTTTTCTTCCACCAAAGTATGCTACATTTATGTTAAGTACAACTGTATTCATTCTACAGTATGAAAATGATGTGTCCATTGAAGTGCAAGAAGGCTTGGAGATGCATACAGAAGTCACAAACACATAGATAAAATCCCCACTCTTAATATTGAGTCTTGGGGAAATAAAAGACATGAGGACTGTCAACTGCCTAACTAATCTCCTTACCACAAAATCAATCTGTTAGGCAACATGAAACTTTCATGAAGTCAGTGCATATATTTCTGGTGAAAAGGGTTATGAAGGACCTTCAAGTGATAAACCAGACCTGATTCTGTGCTAGAACTACCCAGAGCAACACTTGTAGTTCACTGGAGTGGTAAAGCCGTACCTGGGATCTTCCTGGCTGCTGACATGGTGTGGCAGAACCCGTCTTTCCTCCACAGAGTTGTCCTCACACCTGGGATTCTGTTCACCTGCAAGGTACATACACCATTAGTCACCGTTTGTTTAAGATTTCCACTTTAGAAATGATAGGAAATATACCAACAGTAACCTACATGTATATGCATTATTCTACAGAACACTTTATCATATGTATACAAATATGTTAGCAGCTACTTTGATATAAACATCTTGTATTTCTCTCCCATGTTTAGCCCTTAATGATAGCTAATACAACAGGTATAAAAAATAACACCTAGTTCGGGAACCTTAGCTCTATGTACGGCTTAACATATAAATGTATATCTAATTCATGAAACAAAATGAAGACATTTCACTACTTTGATAAGGGTTGAAATTAAAGCACCAAACATAAGAATGGCAATGCAATGCACTGAGAACTTACACAGAAAATACTAAGTATTCTTATGTTACCTTTTGATGTGGTTTGAGGTGCCCATACGTGGCCTTGTGAATACACATGCCCTCACCAGTGTCTCCATCTGTAGTGAAAGATTGTTGAATTCCTTGATCATTGAAAAACAATAAAAAACAGATTCTTGTATCCTATTAATACATTTTCTTTCTTAAAGTCATTCCTACGTAGACTGGATTCATCTGGAACTTTCCTGTAGCTTTGATAGCATACATGTACATGTAACTGTAGCTTACCTGTACATGCTATTCCTAAAATCTTAAGTTATCATCTGAAATCTCCTTTATTGGATTGCTTAAAACTGAAATAAACAGCAAGGTACATGTATATCCCCTTTTAAAGTCAACAGATCTGGCACTGTTTTTGATATGACCATTCCATCCATTGACTGACCTGTGAAAGTCATACACAAGAGCACCATCCACCCCTCCTTCTCCCCCTCCAGCACTGCACGGTGGGACTGCTGAAGGGCATCCTGGGACTGCTCCACAGTCGCTTCAAACAATTGCACATCTGAAATCATGAGAGTGAAAATTTACTGTCAAAGTCAAGAAAAGGGTGAAGGTTTTACCCTGTGGGAAGTGAACATGTAACAATCATGTGCAATAAATAGTACACAGTGGATATAATAAGTAAGTAATGGAGCTAAGTATGCAATGTTGAAGGAAAAACTTCCTTTTGGTATCTTAAAAACTAAGTTAGGAACAATTTTATCCAAACTATCTGATCTTCAGTCATTACAGTGAGTTTCTCATTATTGATACCAGTACATTGTATCATGGTAGAGACTCTTAGTCTTACAGCTTTCTGATCTGGTGGATAAACTCATGTTTCCAATGCACTGCATATTCAATATGTACAACAAATGTATACCAGTATTTGTTAAGATAACCTTTCCCTTGCACAATCAGCTGTAATTTACCAGTAAACCCACTGGGTTTTCTGCTTGAGTGGAATGGAGGCATTTGACTCTGACTTTTGTCTGCACCAAACGTTATCAGTCAGAGGTATGGCCACCTACAGGGCCCTGATAGTGGAGTGGTTTTGACACTGACCTCAGGATGTAGATAGGACATGATTCGGAAGTCTGGACTGAAACATGTGGAACCTTGTGGTGGGGAAATCTGGGCAATAATCAACCACAAATATTTCACACCAGATTTCAGCAAATGCACATGCATGTTACTTATCTTTTTTTCTTCAACTTCTTATTTTGTTAAGAACACTTTTAAGGTTTTTCAAGCTTAAATAAGAAATTTTTGTATTTAAACTGTATTTAACATGTTTAATCAATGTACAGTCAAACCTGTCTATAGCGGCCACTCAAGGGACTGGTCAAAATTGGCCACTATAGAGAGGTGGCCACTATAGAGAATATGCTATTTAATTGACCACAAACAATAATACACATGGTTTTAGTACCCACTGATCTCTATTCACATAATACAGTACTGTACATGTACTGCAATGATTTTTACACTATATGTAATAAGAAAATAAAAGCTATAAAAAGTTTTAAATGTTCTGCAGTTGATACTGTCTGAAGAGACCGGTATCGTCATATTTCTTTGATCTTTCGTCTTGTATCCTTTGATACTTCGCCATCCGTATGTTCCCGCTCGCGTTCACACGTCAGATTCGCCCATTATGATAATGTGGTACTCACAAGAAAAGTCACGTCATTTTAGACTTATCTCTTGATAAATGTAAGAATACAATCCACCATAGTCTGACGTTCATATCATTTTGTTTTTGTAACAATTATTTAGAAATTTTTGTGATGTAAATTAACCTAAGCGATAGTGTATTAGAACGTAACTTTAACACAATTTACCTCCGTAATATTGGTGTTGTCTATTGACCGTATATGACCTCGTTTGTCAGCAGGTATGGGTAGCGCCAGTTTACGAAGTTTTGTTTTGAAAATAAGTCAAAGAGGTTTTAAATCCGGCGTAGGGTGACGATACGGCCGCTGTATATGGCCGAACGCGTGCCGAAACATAGATCAGCGGTCCACGTGGCCGTAATCGGCAGTGTTTTTGTACCTGCGGGACCGGAAATCGTGTGGCCGTGACCGCGTTGGACAGGTGGCCGCTAAGCCTATTTCTTAATCCTTACGAATCCAAGGGACCGACAAAAAGTGGCCACTATGGGCAGGTGGCCGTTATGCAAAGGTGGCCGCTAATACAGGTTTGACTGTATTCTATAACAAAAAGGAATGAGAACAAGTTAAGCACACTTTTCAAATGTTAAGCTTAGCCAGTCTTAAGACTTGTGGCAGAAAGTTTGCCCATCTCATTAAAAAAGTCACTGTATATAATCTTGCAAATCTTGTCAGTGCCCAATAAGTGGCCCCCTGAATATACATGTGTGCATTTGATACAATTTGAACCTTTCGGTGGTGATATGTTGTATGTGACACCTCAATGGACCCATAACCTTACAAGTAAGTTTTAAAGAAAGCTGTTTCCCTAAACCGAGTCGGACAGGGTTGCCTGCAGCCACAAGTGGCCCCTGAATGTGTGCATTTGATACTTTGAACCTTTCCATCGGTGATGTGTTATACATGACACCTCAATGGACAAAAAAACCTTAAGTCTTAAACAAGGCTATTTCCCTAAACCAGTGGGACAAAGTTGCCTGCAGCCACATGTGTGGGTGGCACACCTCTGCACACTGTCCTGTCACAACACTCACAGATGGAACACATACACAACCTCCATGGACTAAACACTTGTTATAATACATGTGTATTCTTATCTACTAGCCCACCTACAGGCCTGGACACTAAGTACCCTGCAGATTTGCCTTACAGCTATAGGCTCCCTAGACGACATTTTGTGTCTTTTGTCACAGACCAAAAGTAAGCCAACTGGTCAACTGTTTTTCGCATTTCAGCTCAAGATCTACGGATGACATAAGAGGGCCTGTATGGGGGTCTCCCACAATGCTTTACACTGAATTCAGAAGATCCCCCTACATATTACACAAAATAAAGGCAGTTACGCAAAATTTGGTTGCCTCGTTACGAATTCTGTGAATAAGACCACTTTCTACGAATTACGGGAAATAAAAATAGGCTGCCTACACCCTACGGAAAAGAGCATGCAGACCCTCACATAACAACACAAAGTTGAGACACAACTCATAAAAATTTCTTATGATTATCAAACCACAGACACATTAGAAAGATAAAATGCCTTTTCACTGGCAGGTCAATTCAATTTGATACACAAAATCCATGATAACTCCCTCCAGAAATGGATTACTTTGCCATTGAGAAATTGCAAGCTCCCAGCTTTAGATCACGATACACACAACATTGTATCATCTCAAATCTCTTGACTAACAAATCTCTTTGATATGATAGTTAATACCGGTAAGTCAGTTTTACTTCTAGAGGGATATCGGCACTTTCACCCTTTATTACATGTGTACCATCTCGAGTTGACTTGGCCAACTTGGCAAAGGCCTGAAACGTCCTGATCCCTTCTACAGAAGGAATAACAGTCTCCCACAAACTGAGGAGCCTGCCATACATCCTGAAGCAGTTAACTTGTGTTTAGTATTCTACCACACGTTTCCTCCATATGACAGGTAATGAAAGATGCCCCAGACTGAAGGCACCTCCAAATATTATGGAACTGAGCCAGGCTGGGGGAACATTTCCAGATGGAAGACATGCCTTGGAAGGAGGAGGCTGTGAAAGGGGTCTTGGAAAACTTCAGGATCTAAACTTAATACAAATCCCCATTATGATGAAAAAAAAGAATACGGTAAATTAATTGGATTTTTGTCTTCCATGTAGATCTATCTTCTGGTCCATTTGCTTTGTTTTCAAAATCTATCATTTCCTGGTGCTTTGGCCTATTTTCTTTTCTTGGCTAAACTTCTACTCCTGATATAGTTACAATGCCAGATTTAAGTTTCTTCTTACACTGTACTTCATTATATGTCATACTATGTACCTGGGCAATGATTTTGTTTGATATGGGTGTTCCTGACAGGTCAGAATTTTACAGTATCCCATCTACTTGTATCCTACAGACTTTCATTACTTCGCATGCCCAGCACACACCCATAATTGATTTCAATACGAGATTCACATGTTGGAATTGATGGTCTTTCAACCTTTTGTGGGACGAAACCAAATTTTCTCTACTTCTGGTACATTTCACACTGAAGTATGTATTTACATCAGGTTGGATCACCCTACATTCTCTAAGTTCATTTCCTTCCACACACACAGTATCTCTCCTACGAAAAATGATGGGGTGAAATTGAACCTGACCCCACGTTGATGTTTGAGGTTAGCAGTTTTAACAAGAAGATGAGGCCTCTGGGTCTCCTTAACCTGTGTTTGTCCCAGATTCCAGTCTGCCAAGTCTTGTAGACACACTCCGCAACTCCTCACACCTGCTATACATTTACTGGTCAACTCTGACTCTTGCCAGACTGGAAACTTTTCTTGGTTTCAACAACTACTTTGAACTTGTGATTCAAAGCCATCTCCTGTAACCCAAACTGCATGAAAGGGAGTCCAAAAGATTTGTCCAATGATCTGAAAACCATTCTGCAAATGTGTGTTAAAGATCTAGAACCAAGGCTTAAAAAGAATAGAATGTGAAAAGACGTGACTAAAATGGAAAAGGACACTAGAGCACAAGAAAATTCCAAGAAAACATACATATCATTAGAGGTAAAAAGTTCAAACCATCTCAAGAATATTCAGGGTGAAATTTCTTTCATGTGTGAATGCCTTCAGTCTTCAGAATGGATACAACATCAAATCACAGTCATTCAACATTTATGATTCATCCTGTGATGGCAGATGGTTATTTTTCTTTAATGGGGAGACAAAGAATTTATAGAATTTTTTGTAGCATATGGGAACAAGAAATATTGATAATCTTTATAAGGCAGTCCATTCTACCGCCACCTGTTGGCACATAAAAACCCTCCTGCACTGGTACAGTGATTATTATGGACTAAAAGTAATATCAAAAGCTATTAGTATGTCTGTGCACTCCAAATATCTAACCTAAGTCACCCTGGCACCAATAAAACCTCAGCTGGCTCAGGCATTTATCTGACTCTCTTCAAATATTTGAATTCCTGAAGATGATAGAAGTCTGGAGAGAATTATGCCTGGCTACAGTCAGTCTGATGATAATGCACCGCATTCACTCTGGGGGAGAAAGTTTTCCTCCATAGCATGTAAATATTTAGTTAACCATTTTGTGGTTAACCACAGAAGGCTTCCCAGGAAGTATTGAATTCTTTTGGTTAGTACAGTTAAGCACACAAGGGTCCTTGCATAAACCATTAATTATCAAACAGCACAGACTTAAATACATGTAGAAATTGTTCTTGGTATCAATCTTGGACCTTAAGTATCATTCTGTATCCTTAAAGTGCAGGCCTTGGACTTTGCCTAACACCTACAAAGCTCGAAAAGGAAGGCACTGTAAGAACCTGTTAGGCCACTAAGGGCAGACCTCAAGGAAAGAGGACTTGAACCATTGCGGTCAGAAAGAAAACTGCGGGAGCTTAGGAAGCTGGCAATGAATAGGACGCAGTGGAGAGAGATGGAGAAAGACTGATTGTTGATGCAGAGTGTCCAGACCACTGCATCAGCAGAACACAGTGGGCTGCTACTATAGTGCAAAATTAAAAATCAAAGGATGTTGTCTGTACAGGTCAAAAACCATGATAGATTTACATACTACACATTTGTTTTGTTTGTACAAAATTCGTATGTCAAAGCATTTCACTATACACCAAATGACACTGTTTAAGGTCAAAACTGGAATAACTTTCTTGGTGAAACTAATCCCTAATTTCCAAGGTTGACTGGCATGGACAGGTAGGAGTGTTTGTGGTTCAACCTGCTGAATAGTAATCCGTCATCACAGTCATCACTCCACGCTTGATCATCAGCACTATTAGCTTCATCCATCTTGGTTCCAAAATGGATGCCAATTCTCCTCCTCCTGTGGGAAATCATCTTCATTTTCATCCATTCTGGTTTGGAACAGAATTAATCCATCCCACTACATCCCATGCCCCCTTTCAACACTGGGCTTCAGATTGCGGCAAAGCATAGTCCATTCACCTTCCTTTCTAAAGTGTTTTTTAAAAGAAAGTTGTTTTTCAGTAGCCTCCTTAGGAACAACTTTAAACTGAGTCTATGTCACAGACAACTTGCCTACACAACTTATTACAGGTGATGTGTACACTATTAATTTTTTAACTGGCAAGAAACTCCACTTTTTGTCCCTTATTGTTGTCACTGTACCTGTACTGGGGTACTCTATCCTTACAGTGTCACAAATATATTGAAACTTGAGCTGTGTTGATGAACATTTCACTGTCTTCTTTGGGTGACCTTGCCTCTTTCCATTTTATCATGTGTCACCTGCACCACATAGTCCCACATTCATAATACTGTTGGACAGGCCCTGCTTGATCATATTCTGGGGTTATCCACTTCACATGAGCTCTGGGCTGATATGTTACAGTCCCTGTCACCATGTGAGAAATTAAACTTGATGGCTGTGACGTCTTTTAGGACTTGTTTTTCTCCCTGACAAATAGCAGGAATTGCTGAATACTCCAGCATTGCGCAAGACGGATATCTTTTCAGGACATGCTTTTCTCCATGTCAAATACACATAGCATGATTTATTGAATATCATATACCACCTTGAACGTGACAGTTTTAGGATTGTTTTTCTGCCTATCAGATAGGATGGAATTGATTGTTCAAAACTTCTCACTATTAAACAATGCATTGGTCTAGACAGTCATGATGTTTTTTAAGACATGTTTTCCTGCCTTTAAGATGCCACACATTGTCCTATGCTCAGTGGACATGTGTCAGACACCTGTTGACACCCACAAGTCCTTCCCTGTCTCATTAGCACATCACCTGTTAGAACCTGTGATTGGTTACTAAACACAGTTAGAGATTGGAATATCCTGGATTCTTCAAGAAATACCTGTTTTGTGTACAGTAGCTAATACCACAGTGCTTTTCCTGTATGATGTATTGGTTGGTTGGTGCAGAAAGTGGGTGTGTTGATCCTTCAAATCCCTGAATGGAAGTTTTTCTAACCAAAAAACTGTGCAGCAAATGCCACACAACTCATTAATCCAGCAAAGTACTTGCAAGACAATGAGAGCATTGAACATAACATCTGTTATCAGAAAAGAGCAGAAGGTGACAGCAACATTAATATCATACCCAGTAGGTATTTAACACCTGCAGAGGATGCATATATCAAACTCTTTAAGCTGCTATATTGGAATAAAATTACAAGCTCATTCTTTTTCTTGAGGCACTTGAATTCATGAATTGTCTCCAAGTTGAGCTCAGGGAGATCAGACCCCTCCCTCTGTCCTGGGATGGAAACATTCTTGTTGCAATGGACAAAACTGAACTGCATGACTTGAAGTTGATGATAATGTATCTAAAAGGCTTAAAATGACAGATTTAAAAAAGAAAATGAACACAGACTTCCAAACAAAGAGTCAGAAAATCAAAGCTGGAGATAGCCTTGTATCAGAGAAAGAATCTAATTCTAAATGTAAGACATTGTTGTTATGATATGAATATAATAGTTTTGCACACCTCTCCTTAAGCCCCGGTCACAAAGCGCGTACGATTTCTTGCGATGGTATGTTCCGCATATCGTACGATGAGCGCAGTAAATCGCAGCAAAATCGTAAGCAAAATCAGCCATCGCAACGCATCGGATGGTGTTCAAAATTTTTCCAGCGTCGTACGATTTTTCACTTGTGTCTCTTTTGAATAGCCGCCTGGCCGCTTTTGTGCTTCTTTAACCAACAAAATGTGGACTTAGCTGTTGAATACCTTCCTATAATATATTTAACTGTAAAAATAAATTAAAAGAGACCATGACAACAAGAGTATTACAAGAAAAGTTCAAATCAAGCGTGAGTACTGGTATGATTATCTCGGCCTGCTTGCCGGCTCTACGTGTCAGGCTCTTTCGAAGATCGTATCATGATATGCTATCAACTAAAAGATGCCATCATACAAAAATCATATCATAAGCATTATATCATATATATTTCCAACTCATAGAGCCTGCCTTTATGTTCGAGTTGTCCCCATGGTTATTACGATTATGGTAAACTGACCCAAGACCGACGAGAGCTTAGATTTGATCTAATTATAAACTCACGTGCATGAAGCGATCAAACAATTGTCTGCATCACCTGTGCGGGGGGCGCTGTTCTCTGGTTGCGACTGTGGCAGTTGCGACTGATATATTTTCCCTTTTCGTCAATATCTACAATATCAGGGAAAACTGAAACCATCACAACATGCTAACAATTCATAAATCTATAACCTCATCAGTAGACAAAATTGCCTTAATGAAGTCTGCTATGGGGGCAAATAAAATCTTACGACGATAGCGAAATTTTGAACATGTTCAAAATCCATTTCAGCTCTATTTTTCGCCATACGACGCCCCCCGATTTACTATGATTCACTGCGATTGACGCAGGCACGCTCTTATGACCTCATCGTATGATGCACTACGCGCTTTGTGACCATGGTTTTATATACTTAAACCATTGCTTCCGATTCTCCCCCGACTTACGACGGACTGCGCTTATCCTGCGCATCGGAAGGAATCGCAAGGAATCGTACGCGCTTTGTGACCGGGGCTTTAGACTCACCTTCATAGCTGGAGGAATAGTTGGAGAAGCCAGTAATGTTGGACCTGAAACCTGCAGGTATTCGGACGTAGAAACCGTGTTTGTGGAATGCTTGTTCGTACAAAGACAGATCTCTGGCAATGACCTTGGAGTGCCCTCTGATGACCACGACCCTGTCATGGTTGGTGAATCTTTCCAGGGTTTTCTTCTCAAGCTGGAAAAGGAATATGAAATGCACAAGTTAATAATATTACAGTCACATATAGAGAAGGGTACCAGTGGACTAGCCCCCTGCTGTAGTGATTGCGTTGTGTGGCCTAGGGCTAAGGAAACAGAGATGGGCACCGCCCTGTGCGCCAATGGACCGATCCTGAAGCCCCGCCCCCTGTTCGATCATGTTCTATTTCGAACACCTCCGTCAAAAACGGCGCGAGTCGGACAGAACTGGCCGCCGCCGCTTTTTATCTGATAATAAGGACTGACTTATGTTTAGCTTTTTCGACCCTAAAAACCTCTCAGACCGGGGCGAAAACAAATGCGCTGACTTCTTTGTTGAAGGTTACATCACAGGGTACAGTCATCTGAGGAGGGGGCGGATATAGCTGCGGTAAGGGCGTCATAATATCAGTCAAAGCGGAAGCTGGAGGCACCACATATCATTACCTTGTTGGTGGGCAGGAGTGCCCGGTTTCTGACATACGGTCGATGCACGTGAAAACCAGGGTACATATATCTGTGACAGGGTTTCTGCTGCGTTTGTTGCATGCATAACAGCTGCATGCATGCTCATGATAAAAGCGAAATCAATTATAAAGCAGCTCAGGCACTCGTGGAGAGGGAGCTTTTACTACATGCCAACTAATGGGACACTTCTACAAAGTCTGCCAGTGCAGAGTCCCGTGTCTTATACATACCCTGCTCTACACGTGCATCCTGCCCACCATCAACGTAATGCTATGCAGTGGTTCTCCCACCCACAATACCTTTACTCGGTGGGTGTAGTCTTCAACAAAGAATAGCATAGCATTTGTCTTCGGCCATTTCTGATCAACTGGGACTGTTTTTGACGGAGGTGTTCGAAATAGAATACGGGGCTCCACCTTGTTCTATTTGTTCGTTATGACGTTCGATCGGGATCGGTCCATAGGCGCGGGAAGGGTTTAACTAACTAACTATATAGAGAGGGGTAGCTTTTTAATGAAGTAGCAGGATTTTGTGTATTAGCAATAGTTCAACTCCCATGTACATACAGATTGCCATACATTGTACCTGTTACAATTGTCACAATAAAGTTCTTCTTCTTCACAAAGTTTTGTTGTCATAAGTCAAATCTTAAAGTACGTGTACCAAAAATATGATTTTCATTTTGCTTTGTTATGCTTAAATCTTTGTAGCAGTTTGTCCATTCTTGTACTACTCTTGTCCAATAAAGTAAGGATGGTTCACACGAGAACTCCGTAAAAAAAGGTTGAATTTTTTGTTAACAGTTATCAGGTTTTTCAAAATGTATATACGTTGAAAACTCAAACAAAACTGTGTGAGGTGTTTTGCTACATCTTCATTAAGATCAATGGCTAATAAGACAAAGGGCATGCCCTTGTGATTGACATATCCCTGACCTTCATGTCAAAGGTTAAATCCAACTTATGATAAAACAATTTACAGATTAACTTTGCATTTTTCTGCAATACTATCTTGTCCACTGGGAGGGGAGATATGAAAACTGACCTGCATCTTATAAAAAATAGTCTGTTTCTAATTCTTTTACTAACTATTATGGACTGCTTGTATGGGTAACCTTTTAACCTTGGAAGACCTGAATGAACTTGATGTCTCCAGTGTTTGAACACATGACCTGACTTGACCTCCCAAAATGCAAAGCAAGCACCCACTAGGATGTGGCATTGGTCTGCTTCCTATAACTATAAGGGACACCCTTGCATAAAAAAATCATTCTTCGTTAGCTCTACGGATTAAAAGTCATAGGTGACAAGAAACCTATAGCCACATTTACATGTCAACAACTGAGTTGACGTGTATCAACAGACAGTACACAGGGAAAAAGATATGAAAATCTGAAGAGGTAGCAGAGTTTCTTTCAGAGGACTCACATATTTGTCATATATAGAGTGAAAGGAGCCTGCAGATGGCTAGCCTAGGGTATCAAGTACTGCTTAGTTGAAGTGCAAGAAGTACCCAGATTACAAAAGAGCAAAGGAAGTGCCTATCTTTCATCTATCCTGTTCACAATCCCACACACCAGCAAACAAACCATCACTGTCAAACTTATGTGATCAAAAAGTCTCTTGCAATACAAAAACTACTGGTACCCATCAAATTTCCTGCATATGACTTTAGACCTCAGGGTCCACTGTCTAGACCAGGATCTCTCCATCTCGCCAAACTTTCACAAGATGGATGAGTTTTTCCAATGTTTCTCTCCCTGAAGTGACAGTTTCTTGGCTGTCCATTGAATACCCAGGGCATGAACTCACCAGCTCAGGCAGGAAGCAGCCCTAGTAGTTAAGTGCCAGCCTACTGCCTTACACAGGATGTTGTCTGTCATGCCCAATGGGTAAAACTAAGGTAACCCTAACAAGGCTACACACCACCCCACTGTACTGCTGAGATGCTGTGCCTGATAACTTTCTACCATTCTATGTTGTTTGTTTTGTAGGAATGTGTTTTTACTCTTCTCACACAGTTTGGGAAAATTGTTTTTGCTCTTGTTTCACTCTGCGCCTCCTTGCTGCTTTGTTCTTTTGCCAACATTACATCAGAGTCTGTACTTTTGATATATCGTAGGAGGCTGCTGTTTCTTCCTCCTGATTATTTTGCTCTGGTTGTCAGACGGAGGAGGAACAGTTTGTCTATTTCAAAGTTAGCATAATCATCTACAAAAGCAAGATTTCCTTCTTTTAACATGAAAGTAAAATTCCCTGTAGGCGAACTTGCGCTAATTTGTATTTTCTGTCCTTGGCGCTTCTGTGTAAATGCCAGAAAAGTTGCCAAAATACAACGGGCCATGCCATGAAAAATGGTTTTCTGGATGTGATGAAAGAGCCATGAATGGTGGCAGATTAAACAACAAAAGTTACATATCCTACAGCTGGTAGATGTGGTGTCCTTTCTTTAAGACCGCTGTAGAACTAACGCTACTTCACCTTTATCCGTGGGTAACCTATATCCGTTGTTTTTCAAAACAGCACATTTAGAGATGTCAAGTCGACGAAAGGTTGTTTCATATTGTAATGTTTTCAAAATATAGCAGTTTGAAATCAAATTTCGTTGGTATGATAGCCATAAATACCCTGCTTTTGAAAAAAACAATATAGCTTACCCCACGGATAAAGGTGAACTATCCTTACATGTAGAAAGACAAAACCTTCTCCGAAAAATCAACGTTTCCATGTGCAAACTTAAGTAAAACAATTACAACCGGTTGTGTTACCAGCCATAAAACTTGTGTCCAGTCATTATCATCAAAGTATATAAAACTGTTCTAAACACTTACTTAGTAAAAACAAGAGGTGATTGACTGAAGAGGCATTCACAATAACCTTTTAGGAAAAAAACCAAAACATGTTTTTATCAGTGTTTTTCCTTCATTAAGGACTGGCAATAGACCAGGACAAGTCCTTAAAACTAACAAGCTCCTCTCATGCACACCATAACAGGTGATGATGGTTCTCTCCACGCAGTTCAAGGAACCCTCATGCTTAGGGCCAATTATACTAATTCAGCACTGCAGGGAAAGTGATTAGAGATAATTGCACACTTCAGACTCACTTGTGCCCACCCTTTTAAAAGATTTACCAAGGGTGTGGATGACAGATCATTAGGCAAAATACCTACAAACCAAATCTTTCCTTGAACCATGCTGGCTTTTCTAAGAAAAACAACAACATTACAACATTTCTGAGAATGAGCCCATAGATGGGTTGATTGATCACATTTACATACAGGAGCAACTCTGTTGTTCTGTGACATGCAGCTGAGAGGGACTGCCAGGGACAGGACAGAGAAGAGTACAGTACTTCATCAATTTGACTTTCTTTTTGTGCATCTTTGGCAGTAGAAACTGTCCCAACAGTCCCAACAAGCAAATTTCTGGAGACGGCCCTGTTTGGTTAGCAGTAGAATACTACCGGTAGTTCTCAATAACTGAGGTGAGAACTTCACAATCATAAAATCTTTGACATTTAGGCAAACAACTCACTGAAACATGCATGTAAGTTATGAACTTGTTAAGATCAAGGAATTTATCTAATCTGTACATTGACTTTATGTGAATTGCAACAGGTGCAATCTAACCCGAAGCATGCTATAGCTTAGGATGACTCAATGCATCTATTGGAACTGCCACCCCTGGTGAGCCAGCAAGGAGGTTATTCAAACATGCCCAGTTCACCAGCCAGTTCATCAAGGGAACCCCAGTCAGCTCCAATAAATCTCATCCTGCATTATAGACATAACACTGCTGAGCTACCTGCCGAGGGTCACACGAGGTCAAGTACAGAACACCACCCCCTGGGCGCACCTAATCAGTACGTATCACACTCCCATGAAGAGAAGAATTATCTCATTTCTGATTTGTGATAGAAACCAAGTCTCAGGGGCTGAGCCTTTCTCTAAACATGGCCACCTTCAGAGAGAAGGACCTCTTTGTTCCAGAAGCAAACCCAGGACCTTACAAGTATGCAGAAGTCAACATCAAAGTCATTCCCACATCATCCCACATTACCTTGACATTTAACAGTTTCCCTTGCATTGACAGACAGACAAAGTTTCACAGTTACCAAAACACTACTACAGATGCCTCCACACTTCCTAACTGCTGGTGTGAAAGTCAACTTAGCTTCTGAAACTTTCCATCATAAGGATGTTCCTCAATAAATGCTCTGTAAGATAGAGATACTGTAGCCTAGCCATAGGTAGATCAGTCATGCCTTATACTCAATGTAGACAATCAGAAAAACACTTCTGCCAACAACTTTGGACTTAGGAACATGTAAATATATTCTTATTACAACCAGCCTTAGCAAATTTATTTGTATGCTGTTTGTAACTATTTCCAACACTGTGCCTGAATTGTGCCTAAAAATATTTCCTACTGTATGTTTTGAAAAAAAAGTAACTTTTCCTTTTAAGGCCTAAGTGGTCTTTACAACTTATCTCATTTTCCTTCCCTCCTGATAAACAGGATCTTGAACTGATTACCGAGGATGGGTTCTCTGCCACAGTTCCTAAGTTGTCTGGTTACCTTCCAAGAGGTTCCATCTGTTACAACTGCTCTCTACATTCCAAAGAGTATTAAGGTCACTTTTGGAGGTAGCCTTCATAAATAGATGCAAGAGAACTGTTTGCGTTTCATCTTGGGCTTCAGTACTGTACACATGTAACTACTCTATGATTCTAATATGTAAGTCTACAATGGTAAGTTTCACTTTAAGCCTCTAGAATGTAGGAAGTCAATCTCAAGCTTTGCCCTCTGCAATGTTGGGGACCCTACGTATGTTACATGTACAAACTGAGCTACTGGGTGGGCATTGATTGGACAAAACATGTCATGGTCAAACCTTTCATTTACACAGCTGCATTCAAACCATGCCTCACTTCCCAATGACTGTTACCACACCTGTAAATGGGATATAAGACTGCCTTTGAACCGAGGCAACCCTAACCCCCTGTACCCTTACACTATTCAGCACCACATAGCTTCTCATTTTTACTGCATGATAAGTGCTTCCTAGGAGGCACAGGGCATACTGCACATGCTACAGGTTACATTCCTTCATTCCTGCCATTGCTGTAAGAACAACATTGATGTCTCTAAGCTCATTATGGCCTTGTTACATGTGTACCCTTTAGCGTGGGGGCAAGACTGTGAGAGAAGAAAAGGGCAAGAGGAATGTGCCCAAATTAAAGGTCCCATCCTCCTACACTGTCCCAGGATTTTAACTTTGGCACTCTGACCTCATTTTGGTTGGGCAGAAAATTTGGGGCCATTTAAATTTTCACCTTAATCCACTGCAGCTGGGACAATTTTGGATTATCAGAACAGAGTAGATTTACTACGAACCACTTCACTTTACAAACATAAAACATGGAAAACCCTTGGCTATCTGTAGAGATGTTTACGCTCAACTTCTACAATGGACCATGATTGTAAACACTTACTGTATTTGTAGGGATGTTGAAATGTTTGCTTTGCTTCTGGTGTCCTTTTCCTTCATATTTGGATAAAGAATACAGGTCATAGATCATGTCATCTGACCTAGATGTATAGATATAGCATGATATAACTACTTACTCAAGTGGTGAGGAAAAGTTGACAACTGCTGTATGATGAAAGCATGTACACCCAATGGCCCATGTCCATTCTATACATATATATAAGTTATAACAAATGACAGTGCAACGGACGCTTGACCAGATTACAGTGATCTGGAGTCCTGGATCTTTACATACAGCAACCATTAGACTTGAGAAACAGACAGAAAGAAGAACATTACATGCATAGTTACTTTCTCAGTGGGTGGCACTTTGTTCAGCAAACAGATAAAAACCAGAACTAATGTGAGGGATACAGTGTGAAATCTATGCCCACTGGCATGTAAAATGTCTTCTGTCAATAAGACTGTATGGACATTCACTGCAATGGCTTCTTTTTAAGTTCTGAAACTCTAGGTTTTAACAAAAGAACTGTGTAAGCGACTGAACACCTACCTACTGTGATGCTTAAAGTACCTACTTGTTTCTTTCAGTTGCAAAAACGATTTTCTAAAGTTGTATGTGACTATACGAGGGTCCGAGTGCTTTTTCCTTGAGGTATACCAAGCTATTTCAATTCACCATAAAGCTAAGGCTACAAGCACATTAGGTTGAAAGGACAGTGGAAACTGCCCAATAAGACCACTCAGGGGATCAATAATTTCTGGACAGATGGTGGGAATTTCTCTATGGGACCATCAAAAAGAGGTTATTTTAGCCAGGTGGAGAAAATATGCAGGAGAAATCACTTGTACAGATTTGACTGTAGCTGAATTTACTACTCTCCAAGCAGAGGTTAGGCTCCAGCTGGTTTTTTCAAACGTTTTTTTAGTCCTTTTTATCGGACTTTCTATTTTGTATTGTATCTTGTATTGTCAAAACCTAACATCACAATATACAATACAAAATAGAAAGCCCAATAAAAATGCCAACAACAAAAAATGTTTAAAAAAACAGCCGGAGCCTAACCTCTGCTTGGACAGTAGAATTTACCTCTAAGTATCACCTGCATGGAATTTTCACTTTCACTGAGTTGCAATCCTGAATTTGGTAAAGCTTGTTCACAGCCTTAGTCTGACTCTCCTGTATGTAAACAAGGCTTTTAATCCTCCTCTCCTCCAGGCTGAAACATACCAGGCCATGTTTACCAGGAAATGGAGGCGTGAATGTTCGGCATCGCTGTCAATCCACGGATCCCACTCCTGCTTATGGGTCAATAGATGAGTCATTACTCATCTCCCAGTCTGGACATTACAAAACATGGGATGAAATAGAGTCTCTAAAGAGGGATAAAAATAGGCAACTAAGTAGGACAGGTCACTGGGACATAGTGGCTGTAGAGGACATCAGTCATAGGAGATGGCCTTGATCCCTGGATTTGTTGAGTCCATCTCAATCTGAGCAATAAGTTAATAACACCAGAGGCATGCAGAGACTGGCATAATCTGATCCCAGTAATGTACATGTATCACTATGGACTGCAATGTGTATATTTCTACAGTTTCTACAGTTGTACCAGGAGTGAGTGAGTGTACCAGGAAGAAAGGGAAAATATAATGATAATCTGCACTTTGTCAATGTTTTAAAATTTGACAACAATTACAAACTACATATTGATATTGCCTTATTTATAGGAGAAATGATTATGCCCAATTAATGTGCATTTTGATACAGATATTCTTTTTATACATCTTCCATAAAAATCAGCAAGGAATACCAGCAAACAGAAGTATTTATCAGCTTTCATCCACTGCTACTACAAAATTGTCTCCTTTCATTATGATTCAAGACATTTCCCTTGGAAAGTTCAATCTTTCCCCTTCAAAGATTTCCTCCCTGTCTGTACGAGGAACTGAAGTGAAGTGCAAATGATTAGCATCAGTTTGGTATGCCATGCATGGGGTACCACAACCTGCCTGGGTTGGCTGTTTTCATTTCTCTTGGTCCCTCTGATTACTTCAAGCCAAAACAATGGGCACTCAGCAGTTAGCATAACTGGGAGATGATCAGTAAGGGAGATGATCAGTAAAAAGCTGTTCAATTGCCTAAAAAAGCACTTACTTTACTACCTTCTTTTGCAAAAACGTTGTTCTAAAGTTGTATTCTTGGGTCCGATTGCTTTTCCTGGAGGCATACATGTATCAAGCTATTTCTATTCACGTGAATCATAGCCGACCTGCTCAAAACTCTAACCATTGTCAGTAAATTATTCGTGAAGCTTAATTGGTAGCACATTAGCACATACAATGTAGTATGTTATCTAGTCCACGCAGACCACCTTATACTGACCGAACAGATACATGATAGTCCAGTCTCTTATTAAGTCCCATAGGCAGAACTAATAATAGCTAATAATAGTCCTGGAGATGCAGAAAGATGTGAAGATGTCAAAACCTTGACCCACTGTCCTGTAGAATTAAATAACATACAGACAGCAAGGATTGCAGTCGCCATGGAGCTGATATGAGCACAATAGAGATTGTTAGACTGGCACTCAGTGGCAAGGAAATCAAATCAGACTGTCAAATATTTCTAAAAAAACTCAAACCATTCTTCTGGTAGTAACATGTTGAATGTGGCATGAAAACTTCAGGGAGAGTTGGGGATGAGAGATTCCGCAACCTATGGGCTTGAACTTGAAACACTGCAGGCAGCATGAAGGACTTGAAGGGCCGGTTGGGTTTAGTAGAAGTGCTTGAGACTACATTAGGGATGTTTACGCTACAGCGTAGGTGAAAGGTGGGAACTCTGCTAGGATACCAATCTGAGCAACAGAACAGGAATGACCCTAATGGGCTTTTAAGGTTCATCTACATATTTTGAAAACAAGACAATGAATGACTCCGAATCAAGCATATTGACCTGCAAACAGGGTGATTTTTCATAACACACATACATGAACAGATGTGTTCCTTCAAACTGTTATGAACTGCAAGTTCAACAATATTTATCTCAAGATGCAAGATGATTCTTTACACATTCTAGGGAGAGTAGACATGCTTCACAGAAGAGCTGCAGAATAATAAGTAAGTAGTTTCCATAGGCACTCCTTCACTTGTTGCTGAGATGAAGGTGATCTGTGTAGTAAAGTACAGCTGCAAAATGTACCAGCAGCAACCCTTATCAGAACAAATCAGACCACTTTGCAGAAGCACTTTCTCCTGGCTTCATATTCCGTGTCATGCTGTGTGGGCAGTGCTTTTTCTTCCACTTTATCATCACTGAAGGTTCACTGTAGTTATGGTAGAACAGTGATATATACTGATATGCCTGCATTCTTTTCTTCTCACTTCAGCTTTAAAGAGACAGAGTAATAGATCATCCTTTGAAAAGTCAGCAGACATATATACTAGAATACAAAAAAAAGCAGAATTGTATAAAAGCAGAGATGGGTCTTCACAGAACAGCACAAATTTAAGCACCATTCAATCTCACAAATACTTAATAATTCTTAAGTAAACATGACAAAGCCAAATTAATCCTACAGCAATCAACTTAACAAATGAACTGTTTAGTTGAAAAGCTGTTAAGGGACTCCGAATAGACTGACAACAAAGGCTCTTGCCGCCTGGAAGAGTTGTCACCAATCTGTCAGCAAACATTGCAGAGTTGAGGGGAACAACAAAACTGGAAAAGAGGCAAAAACACTTTGACGATGTTTATGCAAAAAGAATGAGTCAGTGTCGACTTCTTGAGGTTATGCTAGAGTATTCATTGATGGTGCATTCTCACAATATTACTTCCAACAAGTATTCTATATCAGTATACCATGTATTTTCCATATTAGGCAAATTTTGTACAATACAGCCTACTAGTAGAGGGATTTTTTAAAAACATATACCGTATATTCTCGAATAAAGTACGCACTTTTTTAACTTTTCAAAATTGAAAAGGTGCTACAAGTTGTTGCCAAAGTTGGGGTGCGTACTTTATTTGAGGTTACTGCACAGATAAATGGTAAGAAAAGCCTAAAATAAAGCAAGGTTTACACTTCTAGTAATGTTTCAAAACATACACATTGTTGTTGTCTTTAAGTTGTCTAAACATGAAACGAAGAAATTGTCTTAACATGATTTACATATTAACAGTGTCATTTGCATACAATCCTTTTGAGTTAGTGACTTTGACTTGTACAACTGGTTTTGCCTGATTTCTTCTACCAGTTCTCAGTGATTTTTATAATTTGCAGCAGGCAATTCACAAGTTTATAGAGACAATGACAGTGTAAACCCAGGTTATTTTATGCAAAATGACCTGGGGAAAACATCATAAATTCGAATTTAGTTAAAGGTCTGTTCAAAACTGGTGGAGAAGGGGTGCGTACTTTATTTGAGTTTTTCCATTTTACCTTTCAGTCCCAAAGATCTGTCTAAGACTTGTCCAAAATCAGGGGTGCGTACTTTAATTGGGGTGCGTACTTTATTCGAGAATATACGGTACAGTCTTGTTCTTTTATTCAATGAAAAGAGCAGCTAACTTTGTACGGCCTCATAAACATACCTACAAAATCTTACAAATATCAACCATGGTGCTTGATCCAATCGCAGAATGGCTCTGGCCCAAAAATACGTGGAAGTGTTCCAGCCAATCAGTCATCTCCTTATCACATGTCCAGCAGCAAAAACATAGGCACTTGACAGGGCCTAATAAACTCTGCCATGCCAAGACAGTTGCATGCTTGTAGAACTTTCAGCATACACAAAAGTGCTACATCAGGACAGGAACAACAAAGCTCTACATCAGCTTTGATAATAAAGAAGAAAAAGCTGTCATCATTCTCATCTCTCGTGTACATTTTGTATATCTGGATTAGTCCATTCTTTCAGAATATTGCAATGTTGCAATTGTAAATGTCTGTTCCAAGCTGGCCTAGCTCAGTACAGATTCAGATTGAAGTTGTAGTACCATCACCGTCATCTACTATGCATTTGGCCTTGTTTTCTAACTTTTATGTAGCCTGAATTCGGTTAGTTCACCAGGTGAGTGTGAGAGTCCTGGTAAACTAACCAGGCTGATACTCAGGATAACTTTCATGGCCCTAGGTACCAAAAATGTTCTTGATCATTTGATGACACTTTCCACAGGAAGCTTTCCCTGAACCATGAGAAAACTTGATCATCCTCACAATGTGGGCAAGAATATTATAGGGCAGCGTCCAAAAGGGGGAGGGCATGGGTGGCTGGGTAAGAAAACCTGGAGCCAGTGTCTACAGTCTCAACACTGTAGGGGATTGCCAAAGGTTGTTATTACCTCCATGAAATGTCATGGAGGTTATATTTTACCCAGCGTTTGTGTGTCTGTCTGTCTGTCTGTCTGTCTGTCTGTCTGTCTGTCAACAAGATAACTCAAGAACGGCTGGATGGATCAGTTTCATACTTGGTGTGTTGGTGGGGTGCGATGAAAGCTGGAAGTGATTAGATTTTGGGCCCCCTAGCGGCTTCCCTTGGTACTGCAGCGCAACTTCCGGTTTTGCCATCTCGTGTTCTGAACACGCTATGGTCACAATTTTTGAGTGTTAGATAGCTCTTGTGCTCAGGAATAAGTGACATAAGTTTGGGCCCCCTACCAACTAGGTTTGGGATAGCAGGGGCATTTTTGTCAAAAACTTCTGAAGAGGATAACTCAAGAAGGGAACAATGGATTTTCATGATTTTTGGTATGTAGGTACCTTAGACAATGTTGCACAAGATAATATACTAATTATGCAAAATAGGAGTACATTTGCATAATTAATGAGAATATTCTATCATTCATAGCAGTTTTTTCAATGTATCTCTTGTCCCGGACATAATATAGTCTTGACATTTGGGTGGTAGATAGCTTGCAGTGTCATGACAAAGTTGGGCAGATTTCAGCCCCCTAACATGTAATTTCGGAACTGCAGGGGCGTTTTTGTCAAGACATTCCAAAGAGGATAACTGCAGAAAGGATTGACGGATTGGCATCATTTTAGGGGTGAAAGTAGCTTAAGCAAAGGTGATCATAATGATATACATGTTATGCAAATGAGGACCTTATTTGCATAATTAATGAGGAAATTGTATAATACCATGATTAGCAATAACTGACTTCAATAAATGTAACACTTAGTAATTGTGATAGATGGAATATAAGCAGATACCAAATATGGTAATGAGGAACTTATTTGCATAATTTATGTAAAAATTGCAAGGCCGCTTTATGTCAATGATGAACAACACCACGCATAAATTGTGTTAATGTGTTAGTCAATTGCATGAAATTTACAAAAGCTCTAAATTTTCATGGAGGTATGAGGTTGCCGAACTCTAGTTACAGCATGCAGTAATGATGGGGTGTTGGCATAGTCCCCCTGCACTGGAGCAGAAGGGACTGCAGTGTCTGCCTGAAGCTGCCTTGTCATACACATTACAAGTCTGGTAATTATACCTTCCTGACCAAGACATTTTCCACAGGGCTGATCTGAGGATGGAGAGGTTAAACTGTTGGTAATTATTCACAATCACAGAGGCCAACGCTACCTTCTGCCTACAAGACTAGCACCTTACATTCCTCATACATGTACAATCAAACTTGCCCAAAAGACCACTCGGCAAACCGATCAAATCTACAGATGATCAATATAGGTAGGATTTTTTGTGTCACTGGGAAAAATTCACCCAAAAAGTGATCACATTTGCAGTGGTGACTTGTACAGGTTTGACTGTACCCACAATTTGGTCTTCAGAAGATTTAAACCTGCCATTTGGGTCCAAAATTTCTAACAGTAACAGGTGCCCAGGAACCGAATGTAAAAAGCTCTAATGAAGCTGAGAAAGCAATGCACAAATTTGCTGTACATGCTACCAAGAAGTTATTTATAATATTAAGTTCAAAGTTTGGTCATGGTTGTATGATGCTTTCAAAACACGAAAGAGACCTTAAACCTCTATTGTGCAGTATACTGGCATGCAAAATGGCCAGGTCTAATACCACATATTTCAACAGTTCTGAACAAATATACTTTCCAAAGCTGAAAACTGCAGAGTTGCTTTTCTTGCTGAGCAGGAGTTTTCACAAGCTTGGTGCTGCTTGTACAACCTGTCCTATTCTTGGAACAACACGGGTGATTTATTGTAAACAGTCTGATCCCCTTCAAGCCTCTACACTGCAAGCCTGATTTATCCCAATCTTCTATTGTTTATGACCTGCCTTGATCTGTAACATGAGGTTAACTTGCTAAGACACAGGGATGACCTAATGCTCTAAGTTTGGCTGGGTCGTGAGCAAACTCTAGTCCCTCAAATGGGCCGCTGGACACACTGTGGATCAAGCAATAAAGTCTTGGAATGCAATGTTCCATTTGTATTGGTGGGCCTGAAAACAAAATCAAACCAAATCTCTGCGTTTGGAACATCGGAAAAGTAGTAGTATAGGACACTTTCACAAATGAAAGCTGAAGACAGGTTGCAAACAGACATGTTTATGCGTGTCATATAAAAAAAAATCATTTGGTTTTGATATTCATTTACAGGTATCTCCAAGTAGAGGTTAAAGGAGGAGATTATTTCCTCCTCTTCTGATTGGCACTCACTGGTTTTATCTATGACCACTGATTGAGAGTAGGCTGTCTGGAAACAGGTAACAATCTCCTCATTCAGCCTCTGCTTGGAAAGTAGGTTGCTGTCAAAGCCCTGTCCATTGGGTGATCACTGCAGATACTGTACCTGTAGGAACCCTGAAGATCCTGCATTCAATATTCCAAATCCCCTGATGATTAATCTTCATCAGGAGAAGATTAGGCATCAAAACAAACACTCAATGCTTTGGACAAACACACTAAATCAACTGTAGCCACAGACTGAAGCCCCCCAACAGTTTGGAGAAGATCCTATCTTCTCATCCATCATTCTAACCCTAGCCTATGCCTATCAGAGTTCAGATACCCTTTCTGTGGTTAGGATCTGCTGATTTCATCTATAGGAGTTGTGGGCAATAGTCAAGGGAAGGCAGTGCCAAGTGGAACCAGATTCTTGAAACAGATCTGGAAAGTTTCTTGGCAAACTCTCATGGGCAGTAATGTTCTGGCTGCGATATCAGCATCTGTCAGACAGATTTTTGGAACAGGAGTTCAATTTCTGAAAGCAACCAGGATTTCTGTTCATACATGCCCTGCATACTTAAAGTATATATTACATTCTTCTTGCAGCTATGATCAAACTGTAAAATAAAAACATGAATCCATCCTCATAGTATTTTCTAATATGAAAATATCCCTTTCATTGATATATTGTATTCATAAAATAGTCATGTTTCAAGGACCATTCTTGAACAGATACAAAAGTACTCGATGCAGCTGATACTTAGTATCACATCGTACATAATTACACTGATATTTTGTAAGGAATGAAAAGGCAGTAGGTCTGTTTGGAAATCCAGCAGTGGGATCATCTATAAAACAGCCTGACAGAATATTTCTGGTTGAACCTTTTTCATGATGAATGAGGGAATGGTGGAAGGATCTGCCACAAAGGTGCCAGTCCATCTGTACTGTACCTCATCAATTTCAACTACCTGTAGTTGTGCATTTGCATTGATCTTTTTGAAAGTCAGGTCTCAGGGCAGATGTAATGATATGCAGGTGAGAGCCTTTTTTGGTAACTCTTCGTTGAGAGTTCAGTGGATCAGGAACAAAGCGGCATGAAGGCCTCGATGAACATGTAGTCCAAATCGTACAGTTGCAAAGGTTGCTATATGAAACAATATAGCGAACTATACACTAAGTGTGAAATCCTTCCATCACGCATTCTCGATGCCACAAAATGTAGACCTTTGATTTGACAGAGGCTATGGGCAACATTTTCCTTGACCTGCTTCAGAGCAAGTGGGCAGAAAAAAACACTGAGGTGTAGATGGACATAAGCAGAATGTGTTGCAGGTCAAATTCCTGTACAAGTGAGAATGTTTTTCCAGACATGGTTGGAGATCAAAAGGTCTGTGGATGCATTTTTGTGATTGCTGCTTCAACTGGTCACGTCATTAGCTCTGTAGATAACCTGTAGCAGGGGGTGGGTGACTAATGATGCAAGGTTGGGCACAGAAATGTTCATCAAGCTGGAACAAGAGCCTGTTATAATCCTATGTCAGAGACATGGTTGAAGAGGTTTGATAATGGGGCACTTGAATATCTTGAATAGAAAATCACATACAAGTACATAGGATGTACATATAATTAAATGTTAAATTGAATTCATTAGAGAATTGTGAACAGGTAAATGTATAAATGAATGATACACTACAGAAAAAGGAAAATATAATTAGGAAAGAAAAGAGATGCAACGACAGTAAAGGGAAGGAAAGAGACCATGAAAAATGTTGGGTTCATCGTCAGGTATGTGAAGGTCATGAAACGGTGATTCTGAGGCTTGTTACCCTTCACCTTCCCTGCTGACCCCACCACTAACACCACAGTGGGAAAGTCTTCAATTTCATATACCATTGCCTTCACAGTAGGGCATCTCTTCCACATGGAGAAAACAACAGTTCTGCCTCTGCCTACACAAATAAACACTCTCCAAACTTGAGACTACAGCCAGAGAGGTTTTGTTTCTAAAGTATAAGCCATCTTAATCCTGTACGTGTTTAATCAAAGTAGTTAACACTCTAGAGTGACGTAGAAAGTACATGTATCTGTGCCAATGGTAATATTCTCCCATCTGTACAAGCAAAGTTGAGTCTTTTGTTATTTATTCAAAAGTCTAAAGTTTTGCAATAACTTGACATGCCCTATTTTTGTTGACTTTGATGGGTTTGCCCATAACCTTGCAAGGCAAACTTCATCCATGATATTTTCTTTCAATAAATGAAAAAATGCAGCTTGTTGGTGGTGATAAAACATTTAATGTGAAGTTTATAAACTGACGTGATATCGTGATCTGCTTTACTGTGGCCCCAACATTCCCCAGTAAGCAGTGGTACTTATGTTGACCAGGCAGGAGGTGAGGCCCCATGGATCTAACACATGCCAGCTGACCTTGGACAAGTTGGAGGTGCTGGGAGACCGCTGAACTTGAAAATCACTGCCTGGCTGCTAAAGGTGCTGCTACTAGGGCAGTCTGATATGCTGGCATGCTGAGTTTCACAAATTTGTTGAATTTTCCCACAGAAAAGAACTTTGATGGTCTATACATTTTTACAACACCTTTTATATATGTATCATGAAAACATAGCAATATTTGTTATAGACAAATGCTAAGCTAAACATTACCATTCAAACTGACCAATGAAAATTTTCAAGAACTTCTGAAATGGAAAAACTCATATTTGTACTAAAAACAATCTCTCTATTCAAAGGGCTTGCTTGCCCTTTATTTCACCTCACCTACTGTCTATATAAATTATCTAGGAAATGTTCTTTACAACCACTGCTAATTTTTCTTGCCTTTGGCATCAGCAATGTCACAAATGGTGCTTTTGGAATTTCAACAGTTGTTGAAACGTTACTGACTTGAGACCTGGATGGTAAGGAATGTCCAAAGATGGCCATAACCTTCAAGACAAGTACAAAGCCTTGCCTCTTCAAACAAACACAGGAACTATAGGGACTGACTTCACTTTGGGTTTTCCCTGGTCAGTCAGGCCTCACTTGCTGGTAAAACAAACAGCGCGCCTGTTTTGGCAGGGCTTGTTAGGAAATGGCAGGTTTATTTTGGCTACTTAGTTGAGAGACAGAATCCTGTTATTGCCGTAACCGCAAAACGGCCGACGACGCCAGTACGTGCGAGCTACTCTGAACACACACATACTCATTCTCTGGTCTTGTAAATACTCCACCATCGCACTGTCCTCAGCTTGGTTGTTATAAGAGAAGGCTGAACCAAAATCACCATTCGCCCACTTTGTCAACAAGCGTAGTATGGTTCAAGACATTTGTGGACAAATTTGGCTGGACTGGACCAATGTAGCCTGCTTGGCAAATAAACAGAGATCAGAGGATACCCAAGGAATTTTATCTGCGCCACAAATGGGACACCTAATCTCACAGTAATCATCTGTGACCAAAAATCTTAAGTACAGAGCAAGACTTTCTTTGACACCTCTATAAACTACAGAGTTTATCTATGTAGAGTCACTGTTTTACATTAGTGCATAGTCATATGTTCTTTCTAACTCATATGCAGAGCCAGAGTCCGAAAGACACAAAAATAATGTGTTTTCTAATCACCATCATGATTTATTTAAAATCACAGCCTAAATCCATTGGGCGGAAAAACAAAGCACTTCTATGATAATGAATAAACAAAAGGTATGACAAAAAAACAGAGTGAATTCCAGAAGACATCACAGGGATTAGAAGCTTTCGTATCATTGATGTAACTTTCTCTTTGGCTTAGAATGTAATTTTTTATTGAAACATTTTGTTAGTCACAAATGTGAATATTGTACTATACAAAATGTAAATGAGAAAAATGAGAAATGACTTACCTCTACAAGTTTTCTCTGAAGTGGACTTAATTCAGACAAGACTGGACCGTTTGGAACTTTTGCTCCCTCTTGCTCCATCCCTTCTAGAATGTTCCTCTGTACAGAGTTGATCCATGCATTGCCCTGAAGGCCAAGTCCAACCTTTCGGCCCTTCCTACTCGGGAGCAACGCCTCTTCTTTGGAAACTTGTGAATCCATCGTATATGTGAGATACAGGGAGAACACTGTCACAGCCAGGACCAGAAGGGAGATGTCCCTCCATGGGGATCGCAGGCTGCATAGGAACCTCATCCTGGTATAGTGTCTGGTACAGGCACTTCCAGCCATGCCGCATCAGTGCCAGTGATGTTGCCGCAGAGCTCTCAACGGCTCAGGTGATTTACATGGAGATACACTGTACTGAACCAGGCCAGCCGTTACGCCCAATCCTGTTTGGGAAGGTGTTTGTTCCTCCTGCTGCAGATACAGTTTCAGCATCCCCATACTGCAGGCAGGTTCCCTCTCCACACTCCAGCACACATGACTGAACCGAAGGCCTGCTTTCCCCACTCACTCTCATTACATCCCACTATTGGTGCACATGGGGAGGTGTGTTATTGGGGGGAGGGGCAAGGCTAGGGATGCATAGGTAGGTCCAGGCATGTCAGGTATGCAGTGCTGTTTCTTGACTTCCGCCAGGGTAGTCACCGAAACCTCAGCAGCAGGCTTCTCCTGAGGAAAGGACGGGAGAGGATAAGGTTACTGAAAACTTCAGGCAACAGCGCCACCCTGCTGCAGGGGTAGGCACAAGGGATTCAAAACAACTTCCTTCCTAGAACTTTCCCCAAGTTCATTAACCCAGCTGATCTGTAACCCTGCCCCCTTCTAAGGGTGATCCCTGTTATTATGTATCTGGTCTCTGTATGGGGAAACCAAATCCGATCTGAAGTGGACGCTTGGTCACTTAGCATGTGAAAGGCTATCTGCCACTTCAGCTGTAGCCACTCTTATAATCCAGATATGGTGCTAAATATAGGGCTCCCACCCAGTGCTGCAGTGCTGGGTTCTCTGCTGCATGCAGAAAAACAACTCATAGGAATGTAGGCGTGTTGCCAAGGTAGCAAGGGTTCACCTTCACATCAACAACTCTCTGGCTTTATTTGTGCTGAAAGTTCAGGTTCAGATATTGGGAAAATGAGTACAAACACATTAAAGAAGTAAGGAAAACACTCTGGTGTCAATAACTTGAATAAGAGTGATTGGAGCCCTTGCCACTCCAGGCATTTCTGGTGAGGGATACTTGGCATCTTCTGTGGTTTTCTGCCCATATCAGTTGACCACACATCAGGCAGTTACACATGCTCCAGAGATCAGGACCAAAACACAAGAGGCATTTCCCATCAATCATCATTCCTTCTGAATTTTGTTCTGTTTTCTTACTACCAGGACTCCAATTAAAAGGGCAATTTCCCAAAAGTTCTAAAATTATACACAAAATAGTTATAGCAGCTGTTGACAAGATTTACAAATAACTTGTCATTCTGAGTATTTTCTCAATGTTTGATTGACAATTTCCTGATGGACAGTCTACTTCCAATACTCACTTAAATGGTTGCTACTAAGAGCGAACATGGATTAAATAGCTTGGATTCTGTTACCATAATAATGATGTGTCTCCACATACCCCTGTCCCCATTTCTCTTCAGCTCATTTCTATTTGACTGCACTTTTGCTATCCATCAGAGGAACATAACACCTGTTGTTTGATGAGAGACCATGAAGGAGCTGCCAAATGTTAGTTTAGTTAGTCATGCCTTGCCTCTTGTTTCTTTGGGTCAATTTTGACTTTGATTTGACATATCTATATTTCATTCTAGATAAATATGTAGAAAACAGAGACTACCTTTAGTCACAAATCATTTTTGTCATATATTCAATGACTTGAAAGGGACTGTTATTTTGTCAAGTACATGTATTTTCAGTGGAATACTATATACTATATTGTTGATTAGAAGAAGAAACTGTGACACAAGAAACTACTCCTGTACCTGCTGTAACATTTGTCATTTCTAATGCGATTTACATTCAATAAAGAATTAAACAGCACCATTTAAGGAAGCTTGTTCTTTTTTCTGTTTATCAAAATGACATCCACTACATCCAGTGATCTGGTAAACCCCTTCCCAGCCCAGGCAGTCTGTATCCCATCATAGGGCAGGCTATCAGCTGGTGTAAACCAGGGCAGGCCCTCCTGACACAAATGGACCCACAAATCAATCATCTGTCAACCAGAAGCTGATAGAGGGTGGGCCCACATCAGAGCAAAAGAAAAGTTGGACATAATATAACAGTTCATTCAAGGACAGTATATAATTTTCCAATTTTTTTATCTCATCAAAATGCAAACTTCTCAAGACACCCTTTCTAAGTCTGCTATCAAACCTACCTTTCTATATACTTCGCAAATGTTAATCATCTCACTACTAACAACTGACATGCATAGTGGCACCTTATCTTTAATAATCTCCAAGCAGATCCTATGGAAGCATAAGATACAAATGTACTATCAAAAGCTGGCAAAAGTGTGTAGCCGGCCTAGGAGTATGCATTGGCTTCCAATATGCTACCTACCAGAGGATCTGCTTGGAGATCAATTCTTAACACCACTCAATCCGATTTCACATTCTTGACCTGATTAAGTAGTAAGGTATTACACCTTTCTTATCAATATCATAGGATGGTGTAAAGGGTAGGTTTGAAGTAATTTTTCTAGAAGATGAAAGAGAAAAATGACTATACCAATCATTTAAGAGGGCATCTTGCCCTATATTTGCTTGGAATGGAAACTGTTTTTGAAAGGGTGACATAAATGATAAACCCAGTAACTCCCTACCTATTCTATAGCACTTCACTTCTAATGATAGCAAACAATTTTATATCTGTTAAAAAATGAAACATCGCTACATGTATTTGTATTCATATACAAATATTATTACATATAGTCAGCCATGCATACATACAAATGTACATGTACAGTATAATCTAGAAATACACACATGTAGCTATTCCCAAAGAGATCCTTTTTAAACTCCTTGTTGTTCCTGAGTTTACAAGAACTGGCTAGTACCAAGGGTTTCCACATAAGGAATGGCAGAGGCCTGACCCCAGGGCAGTAACAGTTGACACAACCACAATTATCAAGGTTAGGAGAAAACCCACAGCATCAAGCAGGAATGTGTGCTGAAGAAGTACTTCCAGACCAGACCTGCCTCTGCATGGAGAAGGTTGAATACAGTTACTATACGTATACTACATAGATAACTGTGTCCGAGGGCATATTGAACCTACTGTACTTCACAAATGGGGGTGGAGGGCACCTGGTCACATTTATTACATTACCTTTGCCTAGAAGGTTATGTTCTTGGTACCATTTGTAAGTATATATGTACTTACATTGTATGTATGTATGCAGATGAACAGCAGATCTTGAGAATGCCTGTATGGATTCTCTTGATATTTGGTATGTCGGTCTTGATAAGATCTTAAAATGATTAAATCTTGGTCCCCCTAGCGGCTTGTCATGGTACTGCAGCAGAGTGAGGATATTGTTGGGACAGTCAAGCAAGTGTCATTCAAAATTTAGATGTCTTGTTACTGAAAAGGCTGTCTTCGATCTTTGTCAGTGGTCGATTCTGCCACAGCCTGGTCAAAAATTCTATAACTACACCAACATCATAGTTTTATGATGACCTATGTTGTCCTCATGACAGATGTGACCATGCCGTTAAAATACACCTCAAAGTATCTCAAAGTCACTGATCACCTTTCAAGGCTGTTCCCTTCCCTTATTTATTCATGCATCATAAGGGTAGTCCCTTTTGTTTAGTTTTAACTGATTTCCAAGGGAACCCTTTAATACAAAATCATAACAAGTAAAGAAACAGGAAAATCATACTAACATGGGATAACTTGTAAACATCTACTCCATGTTTATATGATATCCCTTTTTTTTAATCAAACAGAAAAATTTTGTCTGTGCTACCACAGAAAGTTTATCACTTCATTGCATGTACTAAAATGTTGAATTGATTAATATAATGGAAATCAAAGTTGAAGATAAATTAATTGTCAACAAAAAAATCCAAAAGGATACCCGCCATGGATACTGGTCTATAGCTCTGTGAATGCAGTAGAAGTGTTCTTTAATATCATAGGAAAGTTAAGTCTACAAGAAGTGCTTGAGCAAAGCACATCTTTAATAGCATTCCTCAGGGTAGTGTTCTGCTTTCATGGCAAGGGCACAAACAGACAACAGACAAGTCTTTGTCAAGGGGATGTGCAAAATCCTCTTCTTGCAATTTAAATGTGCTCAAGAGACAGTTAATCATCACATCCACCAAAAGAGGTCATATCTAGAACAATGATAATGGACTGGTCGGCTTGCCAGATAAAGGCAAGATTTACATAATTTATTTTGCAAACTAGTCATTAAAGGTAATTGTCCCAAAAAAAATGGTAAGAAGGAAATGCTCAGTGTAGAATGAAATTTTCCTGTCATTAACTCACCAGTCCTCTTGCTCCGCTACCAACTAGTCATAAAAAATAATTGTCTCCAAGATTGTCCTAAAGAAAAGTTACAAGGGAAATGCTGAGTGTAGAATAAAATTTTCCTGTCTTTACAAAATGTAACTCACCGGTCCTTTTGCTCCACTACCTGTAGCTTTGTTCAGGTTTCCAAATGGCTTACATGTACTGTTTCTCTTAGCCATATTTCCATCATAAAAGGACTACCCCACCAGGATGGCTGTAAGGATCTTCACTCAACCATATTGGGGATAAACCACAGGCACCGCCAAATAAATCAGCCTCTTTCAACCTCCTTGCCTTAACAAAGTAGATTCTAGTGCCTACATGTGGCATCAATAAAGGAGTTTTCTTAATCTGGCACCAAGTTTTTTTTCTTTCCACACTAAATACTAGACTTCTTTTTGGGACCAACTGGATTATTTCCAGCAATCTCTTTTGAATAAATTAATTTTTGATGACTTAACACCGCCAAACTGACCAGGCCTTCGGGCATAATGGTTTGCTCCCTGGGTTTGTGATCTGGCGGCCAGAATTCCAGGAGCCAGGAGACTGTACATGCAGGTGAAAATACTGATTGTAGCTCCAGTTGACCACCAGTGACAGTGACTTTCAAATAAAATATACACCCAAACTAGTCCCATCTGTCATCATCCCCACATTTGGACTAGATTACTATCCAGCCAGCCAGTCATGTTATTTTGACTACCCAGTTTCCCTCAGTCCTACAACAGTACAAGATGGGACTCTCTGCAAATTCTAGTGTAGGTCCCTTAGGACCTAGAAGGGTCAAACACTTGGCCTAGTTTTCTCCAAATCCTTTTACTCTACTTGTCTCACTCCAACTACAGTGGCCATAGCCTTGCCGTGTTTAAGTAGGGTTAAAAATGCTGAATATCAAAATATAGGTTCTGAATACACTATGCAGAAAACTCTGTAACAGTGGTGTTTAAGTACTGCCTATTGTCCTTGCCCAAACGCACTAGTGCTTTTGTGGCGACGGTGATAGCGTTCGTGATTTGTGATCTGCCGACCCCGGTTCGATTCCGGGTAGGGGGCATGTTGTTTCTTTCTGTTCTTACTCGCCCCTCTGAATTTTTACAATGGTTCCCACGCCGGCCCTGTGAGTAACAGGCTAGTATGTGCCACACAGGGATGTCGAACTCGGAGATTCGAGGACGAATCTTGAAGAAAAGGGGGAGTAGTGTAACAGTGGTGTTTAAGTACTGCCTATCGTCCTTGCCCAAACGCACTAGTGCTTTTGTGGCGACGGTGATAGCGTTCGTGATTTGTGATCTGCCGACCCCGGTTCGATTCCGGGTAGGGGGCATGTTGTTTCTTTCTGTTCTTACTCGCCCCTCTGAATTTCTACAACTCTTCTTATATGATATACATCCATGTATCTCACAGTCATACAAGGCTACCCTAATCTGTCACCCCTGGGGTTGGGGGGTAGGGGTGGAGTGTGCTTACATCTCATTACTGTACTTTGTTTTCCTACCAAGAAAAACAGGACACTGAAACCCTATCCCTGCAGAGTGGTGATGGCTGGCATATTTGTGGCCACTAGCCTAACTCTAAAAAAAAGTCAGCTAATAAGGAAAGAAAGCAGACTCCTGAAGTACAAGGAAGTAATTAGCTCTTATCTGTACAAAAACTTATACCCAGAGTGAACTCCAGCCAGATTAGCTACCCCAGAGCAAATGCTGGATAGTTGGTTGTGTAAACTTGTATCCTTTTTAACTGAGGAGAAATGATTAGCCAGTTGACTGATTGACTTACTTTCTCACTCTCCTTTTTTCTCTCCTTCTCATGTTACTTAGATAATAGATCCATTGATTTAAGAGAGCGAGAATATTTTTACATCAAGACTTCAACAAGAGGAAACAAACATTCCTGATGAAGTGGATCAAGGCTTTCCACAAGATGTTCTCTTCCTGCAAGATCTGAAATAATGTACAACAATATACAATGTATATAAATGGAACCATTCAGTTCTTCTACCTATAGCCATATCTAGACCATTAAAGTCATTCACGCATTGAACCAATATTCTACCCATGTACATCACAGGAAATGCTACGATACAGTTCAGTTAGATTCTCTCCACAACAAACCAAATCTTGCAAGGAGACATCATCATATTGACATTAGCAGTCTAAGTTGCTAAGAAACCTGACCTTGCAGCACTTGTCTCTCACTGCTATGCTGAAGATGCGTCCGGTTCAGTGCCACTCTTCCACCAGACCAGAGCCCGCACAGCAAAACAACCCCACCTCTGCAACAGACAGCCCAAGCTGAAGACTGGGTACCAAAGCATAGACAAAATTATTATTTACAGCAGAAAAAAAACTTGCCTCTATTGTCTCTTTGATAAAGACTGAATGAACGTTGGTAGGAAGATGAAAAAGAGGACATCTATCATTTGAGGTCTGTATTTGCCATCTGCTGGGCTGGTGCAGGGATGGTTTTGTCATGCTGCCATCCCCCTGTCATGTTAACAATGATGAATATGTTTATTCTTGTCCTGACTGGAGATGGTGCCAGGGCTGACCCCTGCCGCACCCTCCCTCTGCTGCACTCTGCTGATCTCACAGGTGTTCAAAATCTGGAACGCCACATAATGTCAACAAGGACAAAACAGTTTAAAGAATTCCCAAACAGATAAGAAAAGGGTCTAACCTATGCCACTTGCCCTTTACTGTACTACAAACACACCTCATACTTTGCCTACCTGTGTCTAGCCTGGATACCAGACCCAAGCCCGATGTAAAAATATCTATCTCACATAAGTATTTTTGAGATTCGGCTGGGGTCTGGTATCCAGGCTAACCTGTGCCCAATGTGCATCATCACTATGTGTCAAAATTCTTCAAGCACTCTTTGGGAAACATTGAGAGATGACTAGATATGGAACTATACAATGTATCTCCCTTTACTTTGCAATAGTCCCAGTTTGATGCCCTACTTGTCATGTTTGGCAGTAAATTGGTAATGGTTACAAGGTTAGGAAGTAGGAAGGAAGTTTAACTTCTAACACAAGGTCATTAGATGAACAAGTGGCACCTGTTGCCACAAATACTGTCTCCATCCCTTTGTGTCCTTCTGATATCCAGGTCCAAAGCTAATGAGCAGCTGTGTTCAATCAAGTAGATTTCAAGCAGCCTTATTGGCTGAGTACAATACGATTTACTTGGAACCTGGATTTAAAAATTAGGTCAGGAGGAAGGATGTTGCAGTGGGGTGCTCATATATCCTGCTGTTATGTTTTTCCAGTTCCTGCTGTGCCATGAAATAGGTGTAACTGTTGAAAAGGCTTCAACATACAACCTGGCAACTGTCCTATCAGTAAGTTGTTAGAAGTTGAAAGGTGTGCGGGGGCGGAAGCCGGAAATGTTTCCCTTTTTTTTTAGATGCAATTAATGGTGACTGAAAGCTTCCAACACCACTGAAAACTTCCAATTCTGTGTGGACTTCATACGGAAAACTAGCCTGGTTACCAAACCCCAGCCCGATCTCAAGTATCTATCGTGCACGAAAGATATATCTTGAGGTTGGGGTATGGAATCCAGGCTAACGGAAAACAGGCACTATGTTGTTTATCCAGAAAGTGTGAATTATGAATGTCACATGGTCAATATCAAATCCAACTGTATTTTCCTTATATTACAAACACTGTGCCCATTTGGAGGGATATGACTGTGTCCTGCAGATGTCCTGGTTCTGGTACATTACACCTTTGTTTTTCATTAGCGCAGATTTGGCATGGTTTGTGCACATTGACATGTCAAGACCTCATCCTGACCTAGGCTGTGGGATACCAGGTAACAACCAACCCAGCATGTTAGCAGAAGCTGCAAGGTTCTATATCCTCTTTTATTTACAGTAAAGGAAAGAGGGCTTTTAACTTTCTTAGAACAAGGGATATATTATAATGCCCTTAGCTCTAATTGGCATACATGTAGAATATGATACTAAAGATTCATATAGTACTTTTGCTGCAGGAGGAAATGGTGGTAAATGGAGAAACAAGACTTAAGTACAGCAGTAAATATATATCATAGGTTGGAAAAGCACAATCGCAGTGACAAGAATCCCCGGTAGAAAGGTCACCAAAAACCTGCAAAAATAAAACCACCACAAAAGTTTCCTGACATACCGTAAAACCAGTAAAACAAGGAAGTGTTACAAGATAGGGATTGACTGGTAAAAAATATCTATTCTCACATTTGTTGACTTGATTTATATGCTGGTCAACAGTCTGTGGCCAAGTCTGGACCTTGCCCAGTTCACAGCGCTTGGGTCAGTGGTCAGTGGAGTAGAGGGCAGACGTGATTTGTCACAGTACTGCACAAACTACAAGAACCTCTTTGTTCCTCCTTCCTGCTGACTGATTCATGAACTTGCCACTATGCCCCAACATTGATCTTCTGGTAAATTATCACCTTACTGGGTGGTTGACGGAGTTCCTGGATTTCATTTTTCCTGTAATCTCTGGTCCGTGGCATGTAATGAAGGTAATGTCCTCTTCCCTTTCTGCCAAGCATGTAATGTAAGTGGCACCATCATGTCAGCTGTTGACAGGGTGTCCTGGCCTGTCTGTCCCACCTGACTCAAACAGTTGCCCTACTGTCCATCATCTACAGGGCACATCTACTGGCTCAGGCAGACTTTGTTTGCGTTCAGCAATAAAATGAATGATGCATTTAAAATATTATGTCACACAAGTCATCAAAATCATATTGATTGTCAGGTGAATACAAATGTATATACTAGTAGTCTATTATAGACTTCATATATTAAATACTAGTGCAATGCTGGAAATTTAATTTGTCAGCATATGTTTTCTACATCAACCAAGATTAATCAAGGTGTAAGTTCTGAAGCTCAATATATATCTTGTAACAGTTTGAATAGTCAATGGGTGGCAGCAGAAACATCACTCTAGATCTGGTCAAAAAGTATAAACCAAAATTTAGGGGGAAAACTACTTTCAGTCTCATAGTGACCCATTGAGCTTTTGAGATTACATAGCCAGAATACCAGAACTTCTTCTGTGACAGTGATATTCCTCTGACTCCCATCTCCAAACCACAAGATCCACATGTCTAGCTGGACCTAATTACAGGGAGGAAAGTTGTTAGACTTTCAGTGAAAGCCAAACGGCTGGAAGCCTGGAGATGGCAGGATGTTCAGGCTGTTATGGAGGAGACAACACCAGACCACAGGAAGACCACAGAAATTAGCCACCTTGCCCAAACAAAGATACTTGATCAATGTTAGATTATCATCAACGTCATAATTTTGTCCTTCTACAATAAAATGTTTACTTCTAAATAGTGACTTATTACTTTCTTCTTTACCAGCCTTTCATGCTCAGAATCAGATCATTCATTATGTCATTTGTAAATACTTCAATTTCTTTCTATTTTACAAACATTCATAATACTGCAAACACAGGTATGAATGGTTCAAGGATGCAACAGTATGGACCAGTTTATCTGAGCTTCAATACTATCTAGTGCACCTTCTTGAGTTTCATGAACCAAAAGTCCTTCACTCTAGAAACTGCATTAGAGTGGACAATAACATGTATCCCTCGGCAAACTTGTAAACAACATCCCCATCACATCAGTCAGCAATCTACATAATGATGATCACTCGTTTATTTGGTTGTGGGATCGTTAAAAGATGGTAAGACCTTTGCTTTCAACACTAGAGAAGTGAAGATAACTAGTACACATAACCTTGGCACAGTATGGAACGGAAAGATTGCAGTACTTGTGTAAGATTAGTTGACAGCCCGTGTGGAACTGAAATATTTGTGGACAGGCAAATGGGAACAGAAAAAGGAGTTACTCTGAATGACCTATTTATAGGTGTCAACATGACAGTTTCAAATTGAAATATGACGTGCATGATTGATACGTAAACGTTACATAGATTTGAAGAATAAACCTCCCAGGACTTTATCATATCTCCCTTTGCTAGCTAATATCACATAACAAGTAGGCAATTAAGGAAGCGAGATATGTGTAGGATAGCCCCATAGATCAGAATGATAGTTGCATGGGTTGCATCTGGGGAAACGATACAGAACAACAGGATAGCTCTTTTCCAAACAAAAGGATCCAAAAATAACACGAACACAGGCTTTGACCTTGGTTAGAAGTGTGTAGATTAGAAGGTGTCTTTGAAGTTTGATCTACCACACTGTCCGCCCACTTCTAACGTAAACAAACCCGTAAAATAGCGTCCTGCGGTCAAAACATGGCCATCAAAACATTACTGCCTACCTCGGTAAACCCGAAGCACTTTGAATCCTGGTGAAATATGGCTCCCTAGCAGACGAAATTCTTTTCTTCTGAAAATCCTTGCTCGACTTTGGCACAAAGAAGGTCTTCTGTATATGTTGCTGTCTTCCAGGGGACCTCTCTGGTTGTTCCTAAGATCTTGCGCACAAATCTAAACGTGATCCACGTGCTGGCAGGCCCCGAGAGTGCGGTGTTTGTACCGTGTGGCTTCCCGCTTCTCAACTGTCCTGTGTTTCTGCTTCATGTTTGTTTTTCCCCCAGCTACCCGGAAGTGACAGACGAAGTGACACCGCATCGAATCATGCTCAAGAAAGGAGTACCAGAAATGCCTTTCAAACCTAAATCTAAAGCATCGACGAGACAAAGAACATTTAAAAATATTTACAAAATTAAGAAACTCATCAATAATTAACCCTTCTACTTTCTCTATATCTTGATAAAAACAATTGTATGATTGTTTATTTTTGCATGTGGCTGCGATGTAGGTAGGAAATTACAGTCACGTGCTTTTGTATTTACATCTTGTTCCCAGAATATTCATGTAAACTTACTTAATGTAGCTGTTAGACTCAATATAATTATTGAACACAGAAAAGTTTGACATTTTGTCATATTTTATGGGCAAATATTGAAGTCAAAATGACATGCAGTCCAAATGTTGCCAAGAAGTAGGGATGGGTACGAGTGCAGGTCAAACCAGGTCAAGCATAAGAGCAAATATGGCGGCTTCCGGGTAATGGAATTTCTCTCTGCCTTTTTGCTCTGCTCATTCGCGTTAATTGTCTGCATTTTTCATCGGATCGTATAGAGTCAAAATGATCAGCCGGGTGCGGAATGTCGTGAACTCGGTGATGGGTGGGCTGGCAGCGCTGCCTCAGCCTCCAGAGCGCCCACAGCCCGACGATCTCGAGCTGAAGTATCCGTACTGCCGGCCCGAGTTCTTACAGCTCTCGCAAGACGAAATCCAAGTGTCGGCAGACCATGTTTCCCGCCCGATCATGGTTCCCAGAGAACCTAACAGGCTCCCTTGGAGTGCGGGATATGCAGAGTAAGTCTGATTTATTACTTAGTCGTGTTGTCAAGTTCTTCTCTGTCGCAGACGAAAAATTCTCATTGTGAGATTTTTAGATCTCGGTGTTCATTGTGTTATTTTTCATTCTGCCCCATGGACCATGTAGTAACAGTTATAGTGCAGGTTTCTAGTTTGTAGGTATTTTGGCCCACCAATAGATGTATACTGTACAGTTAATGACGACGTTTTCTTTGCGTAGACACCCTAATTGCCCTTACCTAATTGCTACCTTGGCATTACAATGGGCAGAATTGTTTTACTGACAATTACTGTTCTATTTGATGATGGTGAACGGGTTTAATTAACCACACAGTTAGACGAACAAATTGTAGCCCAAAGGCTAGATTGCATAACATTAACAAATGTGCGAGCGCAATAAATTCTAAAACATCTCCCATGTCAGAATCGTAATACATGTACAAAACAAAAGAGTAGCTTAGTGTACAACCAAAAAGCAATGATTATTCACATTCAATTTTAGAAGTTCTGGCTATGTAACCTGTAAAGATGTCATTCAATTTCAAGTATCCTCTGTCTACCAATATAGATAATTGTTAGGTGCACTTTTACTGGTAATTTGCCTTGGTTGGATAGATCATATAATTCATGAAAGATAATTTGAAAAAGACTAAAAGTAAATGTACTATAACCTTACCAAACACTTGTGTAAATGTTTAGTCTTGATACTAGGAATATAGGAAGGTTTTCTGCTGTTTATACCAAACCACTCCATTATTGTATTAGGTGAATACAGAATATGGCTTGAATTTGTTTCATTGTTGTATTTTGCCCGACCTTTACCTCCTCCCTCATGATCCCAATAAAAGGTTACCTGCAGGCCGAATTGAGCTTGGAATAACAACAAACATAAACAAACTGGCTTAGAGAGATAATAAAGCTTTCATTTGTTGTCTCCCAGTGGTGGAGATACGTGTGTTCCTTCTTGGTGTTTAAATCTACTGATTTGTGATATTTTGCAAGCCTAGATAATGTTGCTTTCTGTACACAGTAATCATGTATTTAGATGATTAAGATGATAAAGATCTGTGTCACATTATTATAAGAAGTAATGGAAAGTGAAAACCCTCAGGACATCTAACTCTATGTGCTCTAGTGTAGTCCTATTTCTCATCTTTCTGGATTATACAGGTTAATGAAATTTGTTATTCAAAGATCACCAATCTCTGGTGTTATGATTATATGAATAACTTTTATTTCAGGTTACATGTTGAAGACAAGGTGTATGCTTTATTCCAGTAAAAGAAATAAAGTATGCCAAAAAGCAGTTACCCATGACAAGCAACTGGATATGATTTTGGAAATGGTCAGATGTTCCAGATAGCATCCACTATCTTTCGTCAGTGACACGGAGAAGATATTAGCTGCTCGACCAGTGGTTTATGCAGAGCTTATTGAAGAAAAGAAGAAGTAGTAATTTTTTTTATTCACTATGAATTTTTCTGTGCTTCATTGAAGATTTCCGATTTTCATGCTTCCAGAATAGCTGACAAAATGATTAACGTTCCATTACATCATTGACCCACTTCTTGTCTGGAGCCCTTTCAGTTAAGCCACTGAAGCACTTCAATTTACGTCATCATTAAGTACTACCTGCCAAGGCATTCTTTTATCATTTCTTTCATGTGTGCTGACACCGAAAAAACAATCCAAACTACATGCGTTTATACTCCATTGCTCCCATTTCCATCTAGAAGGATTTCACAAAGTTTGTGTAGCACTTTCTTGAAGGGTTTCCTGGTAAAATATAATCACAAGTTATTCAGACATGGTTGAGCCATTCATCATTTGGTTGAAAATGATGTCAGGTCAGTGAGGAAATTAAAGGTACATAATTGCGTACACGGTTCGCTGAAAGGTCAGACTGTTAGCCTGTCTTGACACTTTCTTTATGAAATGAACTCTCCTAGGATGCTGAGAAAGCGTCTTTGTAGAAGTCATATATATCCATTATATCACCCTCATGTACAATATGCAATATTATTAAGGTATACACCGGATGCCTCCCAAATCATGTTAAACAGAGCTGTTTCTTTGTGGTTATTGTAAATCAGCTATAAATGTGATATGAAAACTGTAGAAGAATTCTAAAATTTACGTCTGCCTATTTCACAAAAAATTGCTGCCGATTACTAATAAAAGTATCTCATGTTCATGTAATCATTTTTTATCTGTCTGACTGTGTGTATTGCAGTACTGTTCACTGGTTTATTTGAGCTCAGGTGGCCAAAACCTATTTTGTAAAGAAAATGGAGTGTTTCAACCTTAGAATATTATTTTTTGAGACGAAAGTGGGAGTAGAATATCAGTTTGTTAAAACAATGGACATCATGTGACCAGCCAAATTGTATGGTGAAATGAACCATCTACACAAAGGATATACAAATCATGTTGCTTTGTAATTACAGAAGCAGACAGCCATTTCATGCATCAATGATCTGCTTTTGTATGGGTATACCTGATACCTAACTATTTATTCTAGTGCAACAGTAGAATAAGCAAGTTTTACATTTGTATGTATGAGTTTTCATCACAGCTCTTGTTACAGATTATGATATAAGACAGGCACATCCACAACAACTGGTCTTGGCAGAATGTGTAGCCCTCAAGCATAACAACTAGTGCTGATTATTTCTCACACCACGTTTCTTACAGACCAGTGAACAGTTCTTAAGTTGCTTGGCGGCACCAGTGGTGTATCTATGTGGCTATGGATTTTACCCTTTTTCTTTGAAGGTGGAAGAAACACTTCTAGATCATGCATGATAAGCAAATTTAAAGGGAAACATGTAGACTTTCCAAGCAGTCAGTATCTGATTCCAATTCAGAAAAGAATGTTATCTTCCACCAATTAAAGAGTTTAAAGATTTATTTTTCCCTAAAAGAATCGTAGAGTAGAACTTATTCTCTATCTCAGTAGGGATCTTTTAACAGTGGTAGATAATTCTTGGTGAATTCTTGGTAGATAAAGGATCTTAGATATTAAGATAGGTTGCTTGATTACAAAGATGCCAAAGAGTACAGTATTTGATTGATATTGATACAGATGCATGATTTTCCACCATTGTCTTTAGAAGTAATGATCAAACAATATCTTGACAGCAAAGCGTGTCTTTCTGATGAACCATGTAAAAACTTTGTTCATTCGAGCATTGCGACTACACAATTTAGTAACATTGCGTAAAGCCATCTTCCTTGAATTATAAGATTCCATTCCATGACGAAAAAGTTGCACTGAATATATCTGTTTGCTTAATTGATAAGTCTTTACATATACTGGTAAACCCTAGTAAGTTCCTACTGTTGTGTTAGTAAATCCTGTGTAAGTACGGCATGTATTTTGCTGTGGTTACTACAAATACATTATAAGAGTCATTTTATGTACACCTAAAACCGTTAAATCCCACTCGCCTGCCTATACTAGTATAAAGTGTGCTAGAACAGTTGCACAGATTATTCAGGTGGCGATTTCCCTCTATGTGTGATAATGACTTAGATGGTGAAATGCTGTATGTCATTGAAACCTGTTGAATTGTTGTGTGTGAATATTTCAGGGTGATCAATGCAGGGAAGAGCCCCAGGAACGAGGACCAGGCAGCCACAACACAGCTCTGCATCAGTCGGCCTGCCAGGACTTCCAACAGGAACACCAACAAGGCCAACAACAAGGGCAACAACGGCAACTCTGGGGAGGACAACTTGCAACAGGAGGCCATGACTGAGGAGACTGAGGTAAGCTCTAAATTCTAATAAACATTGGTACTAAATATTGGACAATCTTCAGAGGAAATCTACATTTTTCACTCCAAACTATCAGAAATCCCCAAGAGAAAATACTTCAAAAGACCTCTCCTTATAATGAGCCTCTCCTTATGAAGATAACACAAATGCAAATGCAAAGATAATATCTATTATATTTGATGTCTTGAAAGACTTGTACTGTTGTTTATTGACTGCGAAATGCTTGACAGCTTATATTTTGTGAAGTAGCTAGAGAACCGCAGATAGAGGGCATCTTTGTGATGTGTGACACTGTGTCTATGGTCTCGACAGGAGAGAGTTTTTCCTAGAAATGGCTGATAATTTTACACCAGGGAGAGGGAACAAGGACAAACGTGAATTTAACACCAGAGATCTAGTGGCAAGGCTAGTGAATACATATACCTCAGCACCAAGGACAGGGTTGTGGATTCAGCACCAGGGACAGTGGTAGAACTCTTCCATGACGGATTGTATTACTATTAGATTCATGAATAAATTGATAAGAATGAATAGTGTTTCCAGCCATAGGAACACCAACCAATTTATGGGTAGTCACGGGTAGGATTCATGTGAGGGTATGTGACAATCAATGATCCTTAGCTTGTATCCTTCCTGCCAAAATCGCATCATTTCCAACCACAGCAAACTAAGTGTTCCAATTTGTGTCCTAACTATTAATTCTTCTAATTGATCTTATGATAAAAATTCAAGTTCTTAATGTTGCATCTATGGAAAGGTAGGATGCACTGCTTTCAATACAGTTGAATGAGAACTGAAGCTAAACCTTTATATGAAAATGAATGCATGTGTCAGAGCATTCATCATTGCCAGCAAAAAAAACAATCTGAAATGGTTCTTGGCAAGCATGATGTGGTTCTTTTAATGCACATTAGGGGGCTATATCATGCCATATGAATTGACAGGGCTTTCTGCTCATCTTAAGTGCATATCTAAGTGCCAGATCTGCCAACCATAACTGCCTCCTCATTGCCATTAATGTTGATGGTTGGATCCAGTGCTCTCGATGTATGTTCCATCAAGCTATATATAACCTGTGGAGAGATGAAAGAGCCCAGAGCTACCACTAAGAACTTAGATGGAGTGTTGTGCCAGTGTTATACAACTTCATTACAAGGCTTATCTGACATATTGAGACTTTAAAAATTTCCCATCTGTAATTCATTTTCTTTACATCAGTCCTACTCCTAGGGGTGGGAGTACAGCTCATCAAGGACCATTTTTCTGCTAAGCACTCTTAGTTCAGTGAACTGCCTCAGGCATCAGTATCTCGTGGTTGATAATTTCCTGGTTCAGGGAAAATGAGTGTTGTAAGGGTTATGGAACTGGAACAGAGATCAAGGATTATGTAAGAAATAATGGAAAACCTCAAGGGTGATTTGTGTATTCCATGAAATATATTTTTGTTATTCATTCTGACCTATCTTAATAGTGTCATGGGTAAGTGTATATAATCTACATGTATTCCCTTTACTCCTGTTTCTGTACACTTTTTCAGTACAAACACTTAGCCATGCTACAATTATTCAATGTCTTTTGGACGTGTGGACCATCTAAAACAAAGTGCTTTTTCTATTTTGCCCTGCCTGAAATTTTGGGTTGATTGATGAAGCCCTTTTGCATCTTTGATCAATTTGCTAGTAGGAAATAGAATGGGAAATTGGATGAGTGTGTGTTGTTAGATGGTATCCATGGATCATGGCTTCATTCCAGTCGCTGGTCAGGAAATTGGGTTAGAGTAACACAGGGAGGATTGGGAAGGGCGCATGGCTGATGAAGTTTCCGGGTCGGAGTTCAAATCTGACCGGAGTTGGCGGAAGGGTGGTGTAATAGGCCGGAAGTGCGCTGTTGTCTCCCTAACTTTTGCTCCCTATGGCTTGCTGAGCATAGATTTGTCGTATTTTCTGAAAAGCCTGTGGGTTGTATTGTTTTTGTGCGAGGTGTAGTTGGTCGGCCAGCGAAACCATTTTTGTATTAGTCCGCTGCAACGGTGATGCGGTTTTTTCGCCTGATGACCCAAATAGCGGCGTTTTTCATGCGATTTTGAAGAAATGACGTCATCGGAGATTGCAAAAAAGTTATCACATGGAATTTTTTTATTTTCATTTTGCACAAACATGAAGAATTTAGCTTCTCTACCACGTAGGCCGTTATCCTGGGAAAATTCGTTTTTTCCAAGCAGCTTCGATCAAAAAAGTGTTAAAAAATGATAGTTTTCGGGTCCAAAATTAAAATTTTACTACATATTCTAACCAAAATAAAGAGGCAACAGACGGTACCAATAGGTTTGTCGGAAAGAGACAGTAAACGGCTTTCCGCCATATTGATTAAGTTTCGCGTCCTACGTTTACTAGCGGAACTGTAGCCCTTCGGCCTGAGGCTGCCCGCCAACCTCTGAAATCGTAAAAGAAACTCCGGTGCGATACCTGAAACCTTAAAGATAAGAGTCATCCAGGATGGTATATACAAATGTAATGCGTGATACTGTATTAAGGTCAAGGTATCTTACATACAAATGTATAATTAGGGCAGACTGGACTGTGTTTAAATTATAAATGAACTCGCATGCTATTATGATTGTTACAACTTTTCACTCATTATTCAATGTTTGTAGAATAACTTGCAACAGTTAAACCGTTGAAGGAAAACTTCTATTCCTACTGAAGGCAAAAGACTTGTATGACATTTTTACAGTTAGTGTGGTTGCCTTAATTTTTCGGATGACAGAGGAAGAGTGGCACCCAACATAACTCAAGCGAGTCCAGCGGGTGCCTTGCCAGTGGGCTGCCCATGTAACAGCTGAAAAATATCTGGGAAGAAAATCCTCTAGATTAGAAGTAGAGTCATTTCAAGCACCTGCATGTTAGAGAATAGAATGTTGCCTCTAGAAAAGGGACAACAATGGGTGTTTCCTATTGACGTAATTCCAACTGAAGGCCATGCCATAATTGCTGTCCAGAAACCCCCTTCTGTCAGCCACCTGACTTTACCCCTCCAGGTATTGTCCTTTAATGGAGATGTAAAGATGGGTTAACTGGCCTGCCAACTTAATGAAACCAATTATAACCATTCATCAAGAATACAACCCACATTATTTTTTAATAATGAGATTCTGCCCGAGTTTTTGAAGACGATTCTAATACTTGAGAGTAATATGTATATAATATGTGTTTCCTATTAATGTATTCCCAGCTGAAGGCTGTACGGTATTACCATAATTGCTGTCCTAGAAACCCACCACAGATCAATACTATGTAGATAAGATCCACAAAGTAGCATTTTTGAAACTAAATAAGATCATATCAGAAGCCAAGAATATAAAAAAATCAAGGATATCAAAACCCAAATTTATATTGCTTGGATAGTGGCAGTTTGGCAGGATCACTTTGAGTTCATTAATTCCAAAATTGTCCCCCTTTTGTCTATTCTTAAAAAAAAAGATATTTTTCAAAGAACTAAACAGTCAAATTGGTATGGGTTCAAGGTAGTCTTAATCCCAAAGGCCACATAGCATACCAGCATTGCTGAGTTAATTCATTATTCATGTCCAAAGCTTTCCCATGAGATAAGCCATTAAGGTTGCAGTGAATAATCTATTTATGATCACTGATGGGCTTTGTCCAGCAAAGATAAGGCTAGGTCATAACAATCTGTTACTCTGTTCTTTGGGCTAGGTACAGGACGTAAATGCACTTGCTTGCACATTCTGTGGTTATAACATTCATATAAATAAGTTACCTATTTAAGAGTTGAATTTGTAGAAATGTTGATTTTTTCAATAGATAATCAGCCACAGAAATTAAGTATTCATTATAAGTTATTGCGTCTCTTCTGCACATCTGAAATCAGTAACATACTTGAATTCTAAATTTAAAGGTGAATCGTGTGAAACTATTCACGCCACAGGTAGCTATTGAATATTGTATTCAAAATCATCTGTTTTGCTTCAACAGCCAATTTACAGGAAGCACCAACTAAAGCACCACACATACTCAAATGAGACGCAATCAATTAAATGTCCTACAGCTATGTACAGGTAGTTACTCTTTGAGCATTAAAACTGTACCATTAATGGCATGTTCACCATACATCCTGTCCCTTTTGTTTTCATAGGATATTATAGTTGGCAACAAGTCAATATCTACTTGCCTTGTATAATATACAAATGGGTCCTTCTTTATTTTGACTATAGAGGCTACAATCTTGATTGAATATGATTTATAAGCAAATACATCCTTACATCCTGTCTGAAATGGAACCAGACCTTTAATGGTATTTCTTGCCAGGACTGCCCTTGTCTTGTTGCAGAAGCTAAGAAGCTATATGTGTGAAGGATTTTCCACAGGTGTCATAACATATCAAAATGTATTGCCATGAGTGGAGCTGCAAAGCTTTGATATGTACCGCCGGGATGTATATGACAGATCATCCTGGGTCAAAGGTGTTAATGGCTCCCTGGTGGAAAAAAATCTCCTTCAGGGATGGTCTACCCATGAAAATCAATTCTACTGAAGCTAGAAGATTATGTTTTTCGCGGTGACATTGCTATGGGTTGATATGGATTGATTTTTGGCTGAAAACAAGATTCTGAAGTAAGCTCCTTATTTGGTATAAATCTTTTACCTATAATGGAGCCAGGGGCACCTCACAGGTGTTTCCTGACCTTTGGCCTCCAGAACACTTATGTTGACCTGTCCTTGAAAAGATGCAGTAGCCTTCAGCCTTTTATTCTTTCTGTCTTTAGATTTCAGAGCTTCACTGGAGACTTGTGTTAGTAGCTATAGAAGCATGTTTGTGTGTTTCAGAATGTAATGGTGATAACAAGTTTGATAAGCCCCAGGTAAAAGCACTACCACAGGGCTGATGGATAATGGATTGTTGTCGGCAGTAGGATCAGTTCCCCTGTGCCTCAAAGTGGTCCAGCCTGACTGGCTTTGATACAGATAAATGATTCATGAAGAAAAATGGGATTCCGTGTGAAGTCCTTGATATTGATAATCATGTTTTATTAATTTTAGCATCTTCCAGTCCAACAGAGTTGGAAGGTCTACAGCCTGCATAGGTGTTTATGACCTTAGGTCATTCTGGCAGCTAGGTGCATGGTTTCCCAAACTGAGTACTAAGTACTAAATGTACTGTGTATTGCCATCCATTATGGAACATCCAGAATTACAATAAAAAGTAATCTGGTATGGTCTGTGCAGTGTTCTGCATGTGATTCTAGCACCCATTTTTTGAGTTATTTACATTTTGTATCACATATCTCAGACTTTGACAAGGTACCAAATTCTGTTCTTTGAAAGTCATCTGAGCCAAACGTGTCAAACTACATGTAATAGAATAGAACAAGATAGATTATGTTTGACATATATGACATTACAAGGTACATGTATGTATAACTTTATGCATTATTTTTTTCAGTCTTAATAATATATCTCATAAACGTTTCCCTTCTGTCAGAGACTTTACCCCTCAAGTTATAGGAATACTGTTCCAGTTTAACAATAGGGCGACCAGGTCAACTGGCCTGCTAACTTAATGAAACCAATCATAACCATCCATCAAAAGCTTGAATACAACTCTTATTATCTGAAAAAGTCATGCTTTTTTCCTTCAGCTTACACTGACATTCTTTCCAAACAATTCCAATACCGGGTAGAACAATTTGAGTACTGTTTTCCATTCAGTCATCTGTCTTACTTATAGTATTATGTCTTATACAGTGGGGCATCTATCTTGTGTTTTATTACATTTATTCTAGGAAATTGTGAGACTCTGATATCAGTTTCCAGACGAGCACATGATAGGGTTACGGATGATGGGGTGCACAGGTTCAATGGGTGGTCGCAGCTGTGGGGATGATAAGTCAGGCTGATATTGGCAGGTAGATATGGCTTTCCCATCAGTGATTCACGGCACAGCCTGCATACTAATCACCTTTTGTATGTACCTGTGGTGTTTATCCGATAAGTACAGATCTTTTTATGTCTGAAGGATGCTTTATATTCACAATCAGCATATGATGGCATTTTTGTTGTCTGGTTTTTACCTCATTTGCTTTGTTTGTACCTATAAATAGATGACAGGGGGGCAGAAATGGTCCTTGATATTAGTAATTTGTATTCACCTCTCTGGCAATACCTTACACATAGAGGGAAGCAGGAGACATGTTTAGCAGTAGAAATGCTTATCCCCTTTTCACCAGGGAGAGGGGACAGAGATGAACAAGGACAAAAGTGAATTCAACACCAGGTATCAGATTGCATGGTTAGGGAATGTGTGCACTTTAGCACTAGGGACAAGGATAAGCCCAACACTAGTAAGGAATGTAACTACAGCACCAGGGACACGGATAAACCAAACACTAGTAAGGAATGTAAATTGAGCACCAGGGACATGGACAAACCCAACACCAGTAAGGAATGTAACTTCAGCACCAAGGACAGGGATATACTCAACACCAATAAGGAATGTAACTTCAGCACCAAGGACAGGGATATACTCAACACCAATAAGGAATGTAACTTCAGCACCAAGGACAGGGATATACTCAACACCAATAAGGAATGTAACTTTAGCACCAAGGACAGGGATATACTCAACACCAATAAGGAATGTAACTTTAGCACTAAGGACAGGGATATACTCAACACCAATAAGGAATGTAACTTTAGCACTAAGGACAGGGATATACTCAACACCAATAAGGAATGTAACTTTAGCACCAAGGACAGGGATATACTCAACACCAATAAGGAATGTAACTTCAGCACCAAGGACAGGGATATACTCAACACCAATAAGGAATGTAACTTAAGCACTAAGGACAGGGATATACTCAACACCAATAAGGAATGTAACTTTAGCACTAAGGACAGGGATATACTCAACACCAATAAGGAATGTAACTTTAGCACTAAGGACAGGGATATACTCAACACCAATAAGGAATGTAACTTCAGCACCAAGGACAGAGGCAGAGCACTACTGATGGAGGTCATGCACATCAATCTTTTTTCATCATTTTAAAGATGCTGACTTCATTTATGGTCAGCTCTTTCCTGTCAATAACATCATTATCAAACTGGGTGACTCCAGCTTTCAATAGGCCAAAACTTAATTACCCTTGATTATAGGCAGTTGAAACCAAGTTACAGTATAGGCCAGAGTTTTCTCTTTTTCCAACAATTATATATTTTTCTTATTAACAGGGTATGTCCAGGTTGCAATGAAACTGAACCTGATTATACAAATTGGGACAAAGATACAATAAGCTTTGTGTTAATAATTGGAAATTGCAATATCTGTAGCTATGTATTATGAGAATCTAGTACTGTGTCAGCAATATAAAAGGAGAGAAGCAAATGAGTGAAAGGAGGGCATGCTGTGTTGTACTATTTTGTTTTGAGTGATCATCAGAAAGGGAAAGGGAAGATCAAATTGAAAGGGAAGTTTGGTTATCATTCTTCTTGAGGTAGCACAAAATGTATTTCCTTGACCTATGGGGAGCGTGCAAAAAGGAGATACTCAGTAAGTATGGCTGCAAGGCTTTTCAAGATGTTCAAGGTAGATAAGAAAATCCATTATACTTATCACTGGCTTCCAAATACCAATCTTCTTACCTTTATCGGAGCCTCGTCCCAAGGTGATGCTTTTCTTCATCCCCTCCAAAGCTCATAGATACCCATCTTCTCCCCAAGGGCAGGCTGCAATGGTGTTTCTGTGGCAATTTGTTCTTATTGTTCGGTCTTTGACTCAGATGGAAATTGGTGCGCACCATAACAGTCCAGCTAAGGATTATGTGGAGTTAGCCAAAGGCATTTTGTCTGTTTTGCTAGGTTTCTTTTCCTTGAGGGTAGCCACTTCACTGTTACACTTACCTTGAGAAGTTGATAACTGCATGTTGTCCATAAAAGTATGATGTACACACTTGACTGAATTATGCTGAAGTTTCTGTCTGACTTCTCAATTAGAACATGTGATGATCAGATGTTTTTTGACAGATAAACATTTGACATGAATGATCTTGAGTTGATCAAAAATGGCATGTGAGAAGAATTTAACCCCTAAGTTTACCATAGAAAAAAAGTGTGCTTTGATGATAAATTTACTGAAAACCTTTTGCACTTTATTTCTGCTAGAAATGATGATGCATATGACAGCATTCTTGTGTAACATTAGTTAAATTGTGTTTTTGTATTGTAGGAGATGGATGAGCTGCATTTTACCTACTTTGGAGTGTTTGACGGACATGCAGGGACAGGAGCAGCCATCATGGCATCACGCACACTTCACTACCATATAAGGTGGGTGATGTTTGTTCAGACTTGGCTGAAGGATATGAGCGATCTGTTCTATATATATATATACTGTATATATGTATGACTGACTATTAGCACTTTCATAATCTGTGGGTTAATACCTTTGCAAAGTCACAGAAAGTATATCATTGATAGTCAAATAATTAAGTTAGATAGATAATCTATTTCAAGGTGTCTTATAATAAGAATAGATTCTAGCTATTTGCTAGACAAGATCAATGTCACCTCTGATGGTACTGAATATTTGTTGTTATATGTAGCATGATCAAATTATCACTTAATCATATCATACCCATGTTCAGCTACCCCATTACGCTAGTTGATGAATGTATTACATGCTGTTAGAATATTATATGAAGTTAGAAGATTCATTTAACCTGCCACATAACCATGTACCTTGTTATCGTTTACTGATTGATTTTAAACTAAGTGAAGTGATAAGAATAGTTACACCACTTAATGTTTAAGAATGTTATGTTTATCACTGTACTGGAAATCTTTGTGGAAGAAAATTTGTTTGATCTTGTCTGGTATTACCAATTTTGAATGTGTCATGTTTTTCCAGGGACAAGATGGCAGATGTGAGTGAACTTCTCCTGCCCGTCACGTATGAAGACCAGAACCACCCAGGGTCAGGCTCCAACCATGGGTCAGGCTCTGGCAAACCTTCCAGCAGGGTCATCACTAAAGAACATCTCATCATAGGGGCTTTGGAGAGATCCTTTTGTGAAATGGTACAGATACCCATTTTATGCTAAACAAACATTGCTAATCTTCAGATACAGATAAATTAATCTGATTAATGTACCATGCATATGGTGGCCATTTTTAGGACTGATAAATTATGTTCTTTAGTTTTGATAACCATATAGACAGTATCATGTGGGGTTCAAAAGATTGTGAAAAATTTTCCCAGAAAGAAAGAACGGATTCCATCCCTCCAAATGAATAGTGTAATTAATATGTATGCCCTGCACTGGATAGACAACTGATAGACTTTTTAAGAAGATAATTTATAATTATGGGACATTTAAAAAAATGTGTGGTTGAAATGGAAATTGTAAGAGAATATAATTTCAATTTCATTGATATTACTTGACCACTGATAGTATAAAGTAGGCACCTATCTTAGCCCAAATCAATAAACAGATCAAGGATATTTTTGTTGCACATTTGTTGGACGTATCTTTCCAGAATCTTCGTGAATGTCCTTTTCCTTGCACCTCCAGGATAGCCAGATAGAAAGAGAAAGATTGACGTTCAGAATAACGGGCGGCTGCACGGCCCTGGTGGCTGTGTTTGTGCTGGGGAAACTCTTCTTAGTCAATGCTGGAGACTCAAGGTGAGACTGTAGGTGTATGTAATCTCCAAGCAGATGTAAAAGGGCAAAATCATAACGTTTCGTTATATCCAGGAGCACTGAGCCTTTTCCCAGTGGCCCATGAATACTTTCTTAATCAACATACCCGGTAATGAATTTATGACAGTGGAAGATCGGGTTAGAGACTAGCTGCAAAGGCATGGTCCACAATCTTCACTAAAACTAGTCAAGTATAAATCATGTTGATTTGAAAGGAAAGGCGCATTGAAGCCCATATTGTCTTAAATATGTGCTTGATTGTTCCTATAAAGACTTCTTTGCAGCATATATGATCCTAACATTGTGCCTCATGTTTTGTGTACTTTAGAGCAGTTCTATGTAGGAATGGGGAGGCCATCCCAATGTCCAGAGACTTTACTCCTGAATCAGAGAGGCAAAGGCTACAGTACTTGGTAAGTGCAGAAAGGATGTCATACATTGACAGGTATTTTAAAACATCCTGACTTAGTGAAAGAAGTAGTTTACTTTTCACTTTGTGTCAAACCAACACACTCAGCTAACCTACATGTACTTCAGTTTATTAGAACTGACCTCTTGTAGGATCACAGCATACCAGGATGTACTATCCATCCAAAACCTTTGGCTTTGAGAACCAAACCTTGTTAAAAGCCTTGCTACCCATCAACATTAACGTGAAGTATCACCCATACATAACTACTGGTAGTCTGGAAACATAGCTCTGTCCCAGGGGACATGTAATGGCATTTCAGCTTGGTAATTTGCAGGCACTGATAAAAAGCTAAGTTGTGGCTGAATTTGTTAGCTGAAGTATTCTCCCCCCTCTATCATTTTGGACAGCTGAAGAAGGTGTTGTAATTTCCTCTGCCTGTCTCTAAGCCATGGTAATCTGCTAACCCCTTGATTTTTCCCTTCAATGTTCTTCCAAGTTTTACATAGCCTGTTTTTAGATTAACTCAGTTACACCATAAATCCAAGTATTGATTTCCAGTACAAAATATGCTTTACTGCCCTAATTTGGTGTTTCTTTAATAAAAGAGCTATGGCCCCTAAATTGTTGGCCACATGAAATTTTACGCCTATAGCAACAAGATATTTCACTGATAATGGCTACAATCACGTACACGTCGCTATGGATCAATAATGTGTTGTTGAAGAAGGCAATTAATCAGGACTGAGAAGACATGAGTCAGGAAACATTGTCTGGACAGTTGGACTGTTTAGGCTGTCATCTGATATCTCCATGAAGCTCTTTAGGCTATTCCAGCTCTGTCTGTTCTCTGTCAAAATGATGTTTCCACTTATACAGTCAGATGCAATAAAGCAAATACAATTCACCATCTAACCAAGGTCTTAAGGTGTACATCTTCAATCTCGAGAGTTATCTCAAAATATGGAACATGTCAATTTATTTCTTCAAACAACATGCCTTACAAAGATGCCAACTTAGCTTGCTGACATGTGTTTACAAATTGTTGAATCTTAAGGTGTAGGAGGAACTATCCAGTAAGTGTTTTGTGACCCACTTTCCCCTGAGAAACCACATATGTCTTGTTATCAGCTGGTACAATGTACCATTCAATCACTTTCACAACATTTGTCTGAGAAAAAAAGCTTCTCTGGCATTGCCGTCACACCATCGCATGGTACTGTAAATGCAGAAATGTTCGTGGTGACTTTATGTTTGTGGTTTTTGCGCTCAAACCATGGTAAAGATTTTTTAAAAATTTGTCTTCTACCTTGCTACATGTACGTATTATGATGTGTTTAGAGGCATCTGTGCTCGTTATAATGAAGACGACCGGATACTAATATGGCACAAACTTGGATGGGTACCATGCCGTTAGACCAGTGTTAATTGATCATGCCAGCACTATCAAAAGCAACTGATTTAATTGTCTGTAGCACCTTTGCCCAGTCACCAGTAGATGATTTCCAACTGGCTGTCTGTAAAGACGCCAGGGTTTCCATTACTGCGCAGTATGTGACTATAGAGCTATCACAAACTCAAAACACCTTGTTTTCTCCCTATCACAAAATCTAATCCATGCGAACTATGGTATACTATAAATCTTAAAACTTTTGCTGTGGTTTTATTTTTGCATTCATTTTCCTCTCTATTGCAAATTCATGCGTAAATGTCTCCCTTGTATGACTGTTTTACAGAAATGTGAATTTAAAACACTGTTAAAATCTCCTTTTCCCTCCTACCATAAAATAAAACCACAGTGAAAGTAAAGGAACTTGCAGTAGATAACAAATCAATTTTAAATTGGTGTGTATATGTAGAATATGTAGAAGCTGCTGTTGGATGGATAGATTTGGGACATGTAACTGACACAGATAGGCCAGGATTTGTATCTTGCACACATTGTGGACACTTCATGTTTATTCCTAAGGCTGATAACGGATTACTGGGAGACTAAGTGTGCATCACTTCTGAAGTAATAAGGTATACCACTTGTAGATTACAGTTGGCTTGATATAAACAAGGAGGTTAAAAAACCTCCTTGACATAAAATAACCAAATGCACGTTGGGACAAGTTGTCATCAGCTGAAAGTTCAATCTAGCCATACATGCTTATACTTGTGTACTAGCGTGACATGGCAATTCACTATACTTTTTTATTCATGTAAAGTATGTACTTCCATGGAATCTCAGAAGGTTAAGGTATTTGCCTGACATTTGCCAAATCCTGTATGCTAAAATCCAATAAATGTCAAGTGCAAGCCCCACAAAACAAAATGAACTATGATATAACGTTATTCCGTTTTCTCCTTTTGGAAAAAGGCCAATACACAATGCTATTAGCATGAGACATTTGATAGAATTAATTTGTCAATACTGGACCCTCCTCATTAATGATTTTGATATTTCCGCCCACAGGCACACCTGCACCCCCACTTGTTATCCAACGAGTTCACTGCGCTGGAGTTCCCCCGCAGGCTGCATAAGACTGACCTGGGCAAGCAGACGTTGTACAGGGACCACACCATGACTGGCTGGTCAGTAGGGGTGGCTAACATTGTACTTGCATCAAGCTTGCATCACTGCGGGGTTCGAAAGATACTCAATGAACTTCAGAGATGAAGAACAAATTTTCTTACTTTTTGTGTATTTTGTCATCTTCTAAGTGATACTTTAACGTATCACACAATATCTAGATTATTAAAAAATCTGAGAAATAGCAAAATAGTGACGCAGTGAACAAACCCTGCAGTGACACAAGATTGATGCAAGTGCAGTGAGAGTGCACCTTAATGTTGAAAGACAAATCAATTTCTACAACTGGATAGAATATGGATACTACTTCTAAACATTTCCAGTGAAAGCCATCACTCCTCTTCAGGGTCACTAGAATGTTACAGCAGAACATGTCAATACTGTAGAAGAGTGATGGATGTCGCTCAAAATGTCCGGAAGTTACCTTCAGTTGTTTTGTCTTTCAATTTTTTTCTGCCTTTGATACATTAGCTACATGTTTCATACAATGAAAGCTTGTCACACTATACTTTCATTATCTTTGCAGGGCACCAAAGACTGTTACAGAAGATGACTTAAAATTTCCGTTAATATTTGGAGAAGGAAAAAGGGTATGTCACTGAGCTTTTTGATATCATTCTCTTTTCTCGAATTGCAAATTATGAAATATTATACATGTATATGGACGATGTAAGGCTCACACAGTTCAATTTAGCCATACATGAGTGCAATGAGTTTGTTGAATCTCTGTCCTGATTTTTTAATTGACAATTCTTAACAATACATACATTTTGCCACCCTTCCAGTGCAGAGTTTTAGCCACAATAGGCGTAACTCGAGGATTTGGGGACCACGATCTCAGGGTTTATGATTCTCACTGTCAAATCAAGCCATTCCTGACCGCAGCACCTGAGGTACAGCAAGGTTTCTAGTCTTTGTGCTTTTCCATATCAGATGTGTGTGCAGACTCTGCATAGATGGTAGTGTGCTGTGAGAAGAATAAAGTAGTGAAAGGCTATATACCACAGCTTTTTTTCAAAAGGAACATATAATTATTTAGCAAACATTCTTTTTTTTGCTCTTTATTTACGTATCGTACATGACCTCACTTTTCATGTAAAGTCCTTCTTGCACCAGCTGGTACATATGGCAGCATCCATTTCCATTTCAATAGTTTTTGGACACACAACTTTGTGCAATCACTGCAGCGGGAGGCTGGTCTACTGGTAGCGGTGTGTGTTTGACTGCCATACAGAAAAGCAGTATGTACCATTTAAGGGCCTTTGATATGACTTGGCCAGGGATAGAACTCACAACATACTACAAATTACTGAATGTAAGAAGGCAAACAAACTATCTTGGCCATTCCAACCAGCTGTAATACTCTAAAATGTTGCTTGTGTACTTCCATGTGTAGATCCAGACATACGACATGCTGGAGCAGCGGTTTGGTGAGGATGACTTCCTCATCATGGCTTCTGATGGCTTGTGGGATGTGGTGGCCAATCAGGATGCGTGCAATGTGGTGTTAGATGCACTGACACAATTTCACCCTCAGGACCCCAATAGGTAAGTGGCCTGTGGAAGTCTTTGATAATGTGTGGGACCATTTGATCATAAATGATTACTGGTCAGGGAAGACAAATGGTTTAATTTGTAGGTCTGACAGCATTTTGCTATCGTTTTATTGGCCTGGCCCTTTCCCTTTGAAATCTTTATGAATCTCTATGTACATGAACTGTCATCTGATCTAAGCTGCTACCCTGAGTAATACTAGAGTAACATTTCCAAACCAGGACTCAGCCAGGGTGTTTGCAGGAACAAAAATCATATGTGTGTTTAAGAAACACAAATAATGCTTATGATGACTTTTGTTTTGTCTTCTTCTACCGGTATATACTCTGATGCCTTTTTGTACTTCCCTGAGTTTTTTGTGAATTCACTGCAATAGGTTAACCCCTATATTTTTAAGAGAACCTCCTCCTCTACCATTGTTAGCTATAGGATAGTGTAATGTAAGTCAACTTACAATCTTCCCTCCCACCTCTGCAGATACACCTCCGCAGCCCAGGAGCTGGTGATGCACGCCCGCGGCACGCTGCAGGGGAAGGGATGGCGACGCCCTGCGGAGGACAAACCCGCCTCTGGGGACGACATCACCGCTTTCATCATCCCGCTGTATCACTATGGCAACCAGCACCTGTCCAGCCCCACAGTGTTATCTGAGTCGGAGGAGAGTTCCACCAGGGAGATGGAGACGGAGACAGAAGCAGAGGCCGACCCTGGTCCCGACTCGTTAGATCCATGAAGCAGCTATATAATACTTATAGCTTCTCCGGGGAAAAACTTGGTCAGCAATAACGTACTGAACGAAAAGCTGTTTCTTAGTGTTAACAGGTTTGTAGTTACCAAGAACAACCACTGAGAGCTGACTGTTTCTTTTTTTCTTACAGACAATCAACTTGCAACCTGGACCATTGTTGGGATGGTACATACTTGTACTTGTATCTCTCTGATCACTCTTGTACAGTACAATTTACAGTGATATTCAGTCAAACGAATTACAGGGTAGAAATTTCTCACTAAGATCACAATGTTGTCAAGAAAAAAAGTTAATAATCAAATAGTTGCATTCTTACTGGTGTCTATTAGATTGTGCTTGAGTGTCATTCAGAAAACCACTATCTTGTATTTAATAGTTGGTGTCATAAATGTTTGTGTGCATCTGTGATGTATTTTGTGCTTTATGTGTTCTCCATACATGTATATTATAGCACAAAAGACATGTGCAAGCCTGCAAGGGATATGTACAATGTCTATGTTCTTACAAGAAAGAACTGTATATAATATTATATATGTAACAAAGATGTTTACAAAGAATCCTGTGCAGAGAAAAGTTAAGTTAATGCAAAATTTTCTTTGTCCTTTTATACTTTTGAATTTTAAGCTTTCATAGTTGGAAGACTACTAGTAAGTAGTCACCTTATGAAATAGATTTGGTTCACTTACACCAAGGAGGTTTTATTGCTTGCACTGAAAGCATAGCTTAATCACAGCCAGAAGTAGTGTTTGCGTTGTTTGAAAATATGCAAACATGTTTCTTTGTACGACAACCACATAATCAGAATGTAAGATAGTACACACTTGTAACATCAGGAAAACATTGTACAAAATGTACTTTGTGGAGGGTTTTGCAAATATTATTTTACCCTTACCATTTTTGTACCATGTATGGAAGCTGTTGCAAAAGGAAACATTAGCTAGTCATAGTCAGATTGAGAATGGTAAAAATGATTTTTGGCCACAAGCACAGGTTGATGTAATTATTCAATAGATTAAAATACAATATAGATGTTTTCAAGAACACACAGCATGCAATATCGTACTGTGTACATGTCTATGATAGGTGTGCAATGATTGTTGGTAACTAGAAGCCAGCAAATCTTTTTAAAGGAAATACTTTTGGTGGCTATTGTATAGAACATTCTTCAAAATGTTCAAGTGTAAGCACATTGTGAGATATCCTCCTCTAGACTATGCAACTATTCACTTGTAATGCCCGTGTCTATTCACTATATTGTGAGCCTCTTTTCTCTAGCTATTTCTTGTTCAACTTCCCCTCCGGATCCTGGCATATTCACTTTCTGCTGTTACTACAGTAACAAATCTGGCCATATGTGACTACTCTGCACTGGTAAAATTCACTTGAAAAATGTCATGTATTTGACAAAAGCTTTTACTGTCACAAGTATATATTTCACCTTTTGGCACCAAGCTTGATACAGCATGCTGTAAAGCACTATTGCTGGTTCACTTGTAGATTAGTTTTGTTGTTGAAGAAGTTCATTGAATCAAGGACTGGTAAAAATATTTTGTTATAAAGCTGCTTCCATAATGTTGTGCAAAGGCATTTGAACTGCATGTATAGAGTTGCATTTGTGTCACACTAAAAAACTGCAACCATAGTAAGGGTTGTACAAGTCAGTGTGCATACCCAAAAAGTACTTTTGAACATGTACAGTAAGATACTAAGTCACTGCAAGAATGAGGTATGCAAGTATGAGGTCTTATTTATTGTTCTATGCACCAATAAAGAAAGCACCATTTTTAATACTAATAGCATTTTTGTATGTTAGTATCATACCTAAGCAGATTTGTGTATGTCTAGGACATGACAACCCTAATATTAGATAGAGATATTGGATGTGCTTCTTTAAATGCTTTTTTAAAACAGGTGTATACCAAGAAGTAGGTTCCTATCCATGAAATATTGAGGAATTTAATAATTACTTTTCCCTAAGGTTCACTTTGTTTCTTGGTGACAATCTTTCTGTGTCAGAAAATTTTGGTACATGCATAAATTATGGAGAACAGTGATACATGTCCATGTTTGCAATTTTGGTTGTGATAATACAAATTAATAGCCTCTCAGCAGTGTAGGAGACATGTGTTGAAGGTCTTTCCAAATTTTCATAGACTTGATTATTGTTCCCTCAGTTTACTTTATGTGAATTGACAACAGAAATGTTGATGTTACTAGTTCTAGCTCAGGACTGTAGATATGAAAGAATGTACAGACAATTACAAGATGATTATACAAGGGGACAATCAGCTGTTTTTATGTATTGTTATTTATCTGAGAGCTGTGGAAAGGCGGGAAGAGGTACATTTGTATTTTCAAATCGCATGAAATGGTGCAGGAGAGGAATCACTGCAAAATGTAAGCTTAGAAGAAAAATGTCAATGTATTATATAAATATCGAAACATCCCCGATTTTGAACATTTTTAACAAGATAGCATCAGACATGTCTTACACCTTTTCAAAACCTTTAAGGGACAGGCAAGTCATTTTGAAGAAGCTATCAACAGCTAGTCTTAAAGTTCAATGTTACAGCTATTGTGCAATGTAGTTATATGTTGAGCACCTTTCATTTTACAGAAACAGTATCTGTGTGGATGGAAGCTCCGTCCCAATGGCAACTCCTGGCAAGTGATCAAATTATCCTGAAATGTTTGGTAAATTCTCACTTGTTCAGTAGCAACTATTGTTGTTGGTAATGAAAAATTATTCTTCAAACTGACTTTGTCCTGAAACAGGAGCAAACCTAATAATAGAGAGTCAAAGTTTCCTTTATACATATTCACAAATCATTGCAAAAAAAAAATCATGTAGATGTACACTACTCTCCCTCTTTTGAATACATTTTACCTGTACATTTTACCCAAATTCAACAGGTCATTTTGATAGATTCATTAAATCATAGAAAGTCATTTCCTTTGTCTGTTTTTATATTTCTTCGTGTAGTTTCTTAACAAAAAGCCCATCAAACAGAAGTAAATAAAAAGCTTGTACTACATGTACATGCCATGACAATTTGCAAAGTAGATAACCTTGTCAGCAAATACAGTTAAGAAACCTGGAACAAAATGTACCTCATAAACCCACATTTCATCTCTAAAGGAATATATTCTTTCATAAAGCGAATTTATAGCATACATTTTAGTTAATATTCAAGACATTAAGGTGAATTTGACAATGCCACAACCATCCACTATAACTTGCCAACACATCAGATGTACAAGGGATATCAGCTAATGTTCTGCAAGAAAGCAAACATACAAATAATAGAAAAAAGGGCATTGCCAACTGCATCTTTATCATTCACTAACAAAATATTGGCAGTTCTAATAGCACCAAGGTTTCATTCTCACTAATCCTTTCCAAACCCTACAACTATAGTTTAAGCAATCTACCCTTTGTAAATATTATCTTGGAAATTCAGCATCATATCTATACCATTGCACTAGCACATTTTTATCAAAGGTTAGAATCACAGGAGCCACAGACTGTAAGAATTTGTATGTCCATCACATTGGTCCCTGTCAGCCCTGTGGTAACAAGGCCTTGTCCTCCATCAGCACTTCTGTAGAAGTTGTATGAATCATTGTTCTCCAGGAACTCTGTGGCAGCCAATCCCTGCTCATTTGCCCTGGTCACCTGACCAGGATCAGCCAATGCCCCTGCAGCATCCGTCGGTCCATCCTGCCCATCAGTACCTGCACTCATGAACACCACTTGTGTGCGGCTCTCGTATCTGAGAATACTGTCCCTGCTCATTGCCACAGCAGTGGCAAGTGCCATCTCCTGGTTTCTACCACCTTTTCCATCACCCCTCAGGGTAACAGTGGTCTCTCCTGCACTTATGATACACACTGGCTTCTTTTGGGTCTCAGCCTCCACGGCAACTTGCAGCACTAACCTCAGGCACGAACCATCCACACCATACTTCTGTAGGAGCGAGTTGAAGAGGGATTTCTCAATTATCCTATCCCTACCATTAAACACATTAGCTAGCAGTGCAGCCATGGTTGCATACATCTCCCCAACAGTGCTGGCCTCCCCTTGCAGACAAGTGGAATGGACGAGAGTCCTGTACCCCAGCTTCTCTGCACACACCTTCGCAGCACTGACTGCAATGCTGTTGCTTCCCACTAAAACATTCTGCACGTGTGAAAAGTCCTGGTCTTTGCTGCTCTTCCTTTGGTACTGTCTGGTCAGGTAGCTCCAGACGGACAGGGGAATGTCATCCTGGATGTCATACTTGTGGATGACATTGATGGCGTCCTGTGGGGTAGAGGAATCTGGGACAGTGGGACCACTGGCTATCAGGTCAAGGGGGTCACCAACAATGTCTGACAGGATCAAACTGATGACCTGCAGAGAGAACAGAACAGGTCAATGTAATTCCAGTAATCAGAAGTATAACCAAAAAAAGATCCCACTTCATATACAAGAACTTGATTAATGACACCCTTGAAGTACATATCAATGCAACTACAGTAGATACTTTGGGGACAAACACTTGATTTGCTGGGAAAACTACCAAGTATGATTCTTATCACTAAGGACAATGCTTGCCATATGAACCCATTTTACTACCTGAGTCCTGCATAAATCAAAGACGATAACACTGCCCTGAGTCATATATAGCTTCCAGATCTGGTGTGTACCTGTGCAGGCCTCGCAGCCAGAGCTAACTTGCCCCCCTTGAGCGTGGACAGGTTCTTCCTGACGGTGTTGAGCTCTGTGATGGTCGCCCCCCTGGCAGCCAGCAGCCTAGTCACACTCTGCTTCTCCTGCAGGGTGACGGAGGGGACAGGGGCAGGCAGAAGGGCAGAACCACCACCTGTACACACAAACAGATTACTGGTTACAGGCTGAATAAAAGTTCTTAAACAGGAACTATGTGGCTTCAGATGTCTTACTGAGAGACGACTACAGAGTCCACTCTACACGCAAACTGACTATGATTACATGTGACACAAAAGCAAATGCCAAGAAGCATATAGTTTACAATGAGTCTAGTGAGTTTAATGCTTTGATGTAAAATTAGATACAGGAGAATTTTTTTAAAGTAAAATCATACATGTTACAAAGATTGAGGACATATCATACAATGTAATTACTTATTGATTGAGGCACCTATGGTGACATAATTCTGTGTCATCATCTTAAAATCATGCCGTTACAGTAATGGTGGAATAACTACATGTACATGTTAGGAGGTCCTCAAGGAAATCTGCATTCAACTAGATACATGTATTATCATAATGTAGGTCAATATTGTAACATTGTCTGGCAAACCTTCTAGCCTTAGTACAGTCCTAATTAGTCTATATTCACTCCCATACCAGTATGGAATAAGTATAAACTAACTGGATCACCCAGTTTCCAAAATCCAGGTCTTATACACAAAGCTCTACCTCTTCAGGCCAACCATTGCTGTCTAACATGACAGTACATGTATCAATGTACTGTGGCATGTACTGTACCTGAGATGAGGACAATAAGAAGATCCCCTGCTGTCAGACTGCTGACCTGGTCACAGATCCTCTGTGCAGCAGTGTGAGCAGCCTCATCAGGAAGGTTGTCTGCTGCACCTTCCATCAGGACCACCTTACTGTCTGGCAGAGGCAGCAGGTCCCTGAAAACAAAGAGAACATGCTTCATAACAAACCACCTTGCAGGTCAGGAAAAGTGTGGTGGGGACAGAAATATTCACTTACATTTACATTTACATTTTTGGTTGAAATGATTGTGTTTGAATTGTTTGTGTCAGTGCATGCAATGTCGAGTTCACTGGCGCCCCCCTCCCCATGCCCACTGACAGGTCATTTCGAGCAACACCTTATATTATAGTTATAATCGGCAAAGCCAGCTAATCGGGAAAATTGAGCTGGCAAATAGGCTTCCCAAATAAGCGGCTTCTACTGTACCACAATATTGACTTTCAACAATCATTGACTCATTACTGACGTCACATGCGCATAAAGTATACATTGTACATCCAGAGCAATTGGGTCAGATTGCTGAGCAATTCATTCAAAAATCCTGGTGGGTACCCCAGCTTCTCTGCACACTCCAATCTTTTGAGTTGACAAACAGATTAACTTCTAACTGTTGCAACTGACCAACTGAGATGAAATTCAGTGCTAGTATTCCCTCACGCTCCTCCACAGCGTCCTTTAATTAGATCCACAGCCCCGGCCCACTGAGCATAGCGGGGCGCCTTTTCGTGTTTACCAAGTCTTTGTGTCCTGGGTACGAGCGTATCTTTTCCGCGCAAAGCATGCTGGGGGGAGCGATATAAACCTGGGAAGGAGAGCTACTGGCGCGGAGAAGGCCAAACGCGCTACCGTTTCAAACTCCCTTCCGTGACATAACTCCCCGCTCTCGTCAATCTAGAGGGGTAATCTAACACTCTCGCAGCGCCACCAAATTAGGTACATTTTAAAGTTCCCTTTGATATAACGTATCACCATTGTGGCAACATTTTACCCCCGAAATAGTAAACTTTCGTCTTGTTTTCGCCTCGGTAACTGTAGAAAACGCTAGCTAACTGGGGTACAGTCTCACGTTGTATAGAGACGCACAGAATGGTCACACAACTTACGATTTGCTAGGGTAATTGAGACAAACACAAAACAAAACAAAATGACAGATGTGGATTCCATATAGTTTTATTTGTGTATTGGTTGAGCCCACAATCTAAACCTATGGCTTCTTCGCGGCGCTGGGTACGAGCGTGGTATTCCCTTACCATTGTACTTGACATTGCAAAACTGTAGGGACTACCCTGAAAGATTGACAAGAAATACTCAACATTTCTGGTTCCAGTTTGTTTGTCATGTGACAACTGCTCCCAACAGTCAGGGAACTTTCTATACACCATGCACCAAACCTTACTCACCAATACTCCTCAGGACCCTGCCCTGCCCTAAAGGTTGGGAGATGTGTCATCATCAATCTAGAATTGTATTAATAATACGATTCGTATTATAGGTATTGAAATAACAGGTCAATCCTTTCCTCCTGATGTACATCACTACCATTTGTCAGTAATAATAGTCAATACCTTTTTATCTGTTTATCTGTTTATCATGAAGTCAGCATAATCAACTCACCCTCTGCCCTTGGCCCGGAGTGCTTCCTGGGTTCCTAGCGGCACGCTGGCCACGCCCCCCACGATGTGGTCCCCCACCTCCTCCTCCACAGCACGTATCATCCCTCCCACCGCCTTCCCAAACCCCACCACGTGCACGTTGTGGTTCAGCATGTAGGACCTGTCCTCCACATTCAGCACGTTTCCGGACAGCTTCAGGCTGTTGTGGACCATTTGTCGCGGCAAAACAGAGTCTACTGCCGCGTTAAATATCGCCTTCACGTCTGTCTTCATTTGCACGACGACGTTATCAACGGTACCGACATGTGCCATCCTTTTCAACTGCTCGCACAAAGTTTTTCGCGAAAGAAAAGCTGTCGAACCCTTTGTAAAATAAGCGACCAAAGAAGCAGCTCTCATCTGTAACCGATTATCATTCAGACATATAATTTGTCGAAAGACAAATAGATAACCAAATCGCGATCACCTGCTCCAGACCAACCCGTTCTGCATGTCAGCATTCTTGCCTGTTCTTCGATAAAATAAATGCTGTTGCGACAGAATGGCAACCACGCTAGTATCCGTCTACGATGCCTGGACTGTTCTGCTACAGTATCACATTTGAAACAGAGTAGTCAGGAGGCGGGTAGTAAATTTCTAATCAAATGAAATCAGGTCATGCAATCCTAATCCTACCAGCTGTTACCTTAGCAGACGCCATTTTCTGACCCAGGGTGCATTTCGTGCAGGTATTCCACACCAGGGTGACGTCACCTGTCACGTGATCATTAGGCAGCAAGAAATGGAGGATCGGCTCCCAAGAAATTTCGTCGTGAAAAATTCTCCACTTACTCTTCCTTTCCACCCAGCCCCAAACAAAAATATTTCTCTCTACATCCTGTAATGTACCCAGGGCACAAATTGGTTGCCAAAATGAAGCTGACCGATGGGACTCTGCGTAGTTTTAAGGTGGCGAAAGTGTTCAGGGAGAATAGCGACCGTATCAACAGCTTGGACTTCGCCCCAAGCGGAGAGACACTAATATCCAGCTCGGATGATGACTCTATCGTTATATACGACTGTCAGGAGGGAAAGTACGTAAGTCCGCACCAGGTGCTATCCTGGGCGGTTGGTTTCCGGCGCCATTCTTTCCACAAAAAATCACTGCATGCTTGGCGCTCGAAAAGGGCAAACATGGCGGACCTGGAAAATGGACGCGTCCATGTTATGAAGGGGGAAACTTTTCTGGGGAAAATATTTTTCCGATATCTTACTTGCTTACTTCTGCTATATAGTGTGATCTGTGTAATGTTAGGTAAGTAAAGAAAAGTATTGCATGAATAGAAAGTTCTGTAGTATTTTGCTGGTAAGTTAGATGTCAAGGCGGTCTGTCCGATATTGATATGCAAATTAGGCTGTTTTTTCGAAGCCGACGCAACGTGGAGAAGACAGATAGGTGAAATAATCCAACGTAAAGTCTGAGGTTTTGGCCGGATGGAAATTCCTGTAACTGACTATATGGTACAATGGCGCCATATTCTTACATTTTCCATGGTTTTTCTTACTCTAAATTTCCCTAGTTGTTAAGAAATTGAGCGCTAGCCAGGTTGATGGAGATGAGTGATTTGCATATGAATCGGATACCTTGAGCTATACCATTCCTGAGTAGGGGTGGCAGGTTGATTGAAGGAGACAATGTATCCCATGGGGCCATTGTCCCCGGAGGGAAAATTGAAGTGAGTCAATGATAGAAGCTTTGAAAGCTTCTTAGTCAGTGAAAGAAAAATATCTATTGAAGCATGATTATTGTTAAAATATACATTTAATTATGCAGTTGAATTCCCCAGCAGCCTTTGATCAGAATACAAATGCATAATAATTAATAGTTTCTTTCTGGGGTATTTCATATGTGAAAGATGAATAAATTTTATTAATAGTTGAAACATGCAGACTAAAATATGAAATCTGGGTGCAAAATCAACAGACTTCTGCTGATCCATTTTGATAGGTGTAGTTGAATTACAACATGTCAAGTGTTGGTCAAATAATTTTCTTTAGTCTGTTTTCATTCATTGCAAAATAAAAGCCTTTTAAGTTACTGACTTAAAACATCTTACACTTGTACACTGGATGGTGCATTCAGCATAATTGACATATTAGGAAAATGGACATGTATTCTGTAGCAAAGCAATTGAATTTGTGTGGGCTTTTCAGGTAAATGACAAATGTGGTCACTTCATGGTCATGATCAATCAAAAAACAAGCTTTCATAGGTTGTGACAAAATTGGAAGCTGACAGGCAGAGACAGATGTTCTTTGGTTTGTGTGGAAAAGTGATAGGTCAGGAAAAATGGATTGGTCCTAAATAGTGGGTCAGGAATTGGGTAGTTACAAGAACATTGAATTGCAGGAATTGGGAATGGCAGTCGTTTCAAGTTCATACTGTTAAATAGGAGAGTAGGATTTAGAAGTAAGAAGAAAATGTCAAGAATTTGGTGCCTCAAAAAATGGTACCTCTTGACTCATTTTGAACAGGACTGCTCTGAACAGTTAATGTCCATCTTTCCAATCACTATTTATCACAGAAACTGTAATTCTTCTGTAGACCATTTATTCTGTTCTTGCTTGTGCCCATCTACAGACCCAAGAGAACATTGTACAGTAAGAAGTATGGGGTTGATCTCATCAGATTCACACATGCAGCCAACACAGTCATTTACAGCTCGAACAAGATTGATGGTAAGTCGTGCCTAAACTTGTTAGGGACTAGCAATATGTATATGTCATATAGTGATGTAGTGTTCATTTTGTTTGTGGCTTTGAGATCTATTACTTGTCAAATATTTACCATGAGACCTGTGTACCTGCCTTGTTGAATTTTCTATTCCAGCTTTTTAAGACAGCCACCATTTGTCACAGTGTGGGGCTTCAGTCTGAGTTGAAAGAAAGCCAGCTAAGAGCAGTTACTTATAAGTTATACCATATTCTCTTTTTCCTATTACAGACACCATCAGATATCTGTCTTTGCATGACAACAAGTATATCAGATATTTCCCAGGCCACACCAAGAAGTAAGTCTATGCCATATTTATCATGTAATTTTCTTTTGTTACCCCTTTCATTGGTGAACGAGTAATGCTACATGCATAAGATAATACCTAAGAGCAGCATTATTTATTGAGATGTACATAGAATGTCTTGTATTTTGCAAGTTAAAGTGTCTGACGTATGGATGACTTGTTCTGGTTCCAGAGTGGTTGCCCTGTGCATGTCTCCCATTGATGACACCTTCATGTCAGGCTCCTTAGACAAGACAATCAGACTGTGGGACCTGAGATCACCTAACTGTCAGGTAAGATATGTCATCTACCTGGTACAAAAACAGTTGTCTGAAACAGTCAATTCTGTACATAATTCTGAGATAGTTTACAAAATATTTTGTTGTATGGTATTTTTACATTGCTCAAGGTACTATAAATGCATAAACATTAAACCGCTGATAAAATTTCAATATTTTTATAGATTGTATGCTAGATTTTATATAGTAGTAGCACTGCACTGATACTTGAAACAGAAGCCAGAGTCATCTTAGATATTTATGCTCAACATCCATAAGATACTAGTACTTATTCGTCCTGAGAAACTTACATTTTGTACATGTATGTTACATTATGTACATGAATGTTACATTAAACACTGTTGTATTTGACTTTTCTCCAGGGTTTGATGCACGTCCCCGGCAGACCTGTGTGCAACTTTGATCCGGAGGGTCTGATCTTTGCAGCTGGGATCAACTCTGAGATGATCAAGCTGTATGATCTACGATCCTTCGACAAGGTTAGATTTACTGTCTGGACTTGTCTTCATGTGTCTTGTCAAGCTGGTGAAGTCTCTCCATTTGAACAAATGGGAGCTTTGCATATGGCACCTAGTGTGTTGCAACTGTCTCACCTTGTTCTGAAAAGGTTGTCAACTCCTACCTAATCATAATACTGATGTTATCCCCCATTCTGTAGGGTCCCTTCACAACATTCCGACTGCAGCAGGATAAAGACTGTGACTGGACAGGCCTGAAGTTTAGTAACGACGGGAAGCTTATCCTCATCTCCACCAATGGGACAGTCATCCGGCTGATCGATGCCTTCAGCGGCACACCCCTGCAGCAGTTCATGGTAACTATGGGCTGATGACAATCGGTAGCAAATGTGTGGATGAATAATACTTGCCAAGCAGAGATTCGGCTCTGGCTGTTTTTGATGTATTTTTAGGCATTTGTGTCTAGCTTTCTATTTTGTCCTGTTTTCTTTATGTCCGCCGGCCAGGAGGTACCAGAACAAAATAGAAAGTCGTTTAATCTAATGTGACAAATATATTTCCAGGGCCATACCAACCTGAAGGGTCTGTCTATCGAGGCATCGTTTACACCAGATTCTAGATACACCATTGTTGGTGAGTATTGTGTTCCCGTTTTATGCGAAAATTGCTTAACCTAATCTGTCAGTTTCATTCAGATCACTAGACAATTAACTTTATTTTAAGATGTCAAAACACCAGCTTTTTTCAACACTTCCATTTGCGTATTAAAGAGAGATTTATCATGAAATGTTTTATAGGTTAAAATCTTGAGTTTTTTTACAGGTTTGTATAGCTATGTTGAGTACATTGAAATGCAACTTGTAAGTCATGTACACTGATCCGTTAATGCTTGACTACCATCTTGGTTCTAAGTAAATGTTGTTTTGGCATGTTTGCAGGTTCCCAGGATGGTAAGATCCATGTGTGGAACAACGAGAACGGCAGTAAGACTATTGTTCTGGATGCCAAACACCCCGGGCCTGTACAGTGTGTGCAGTTCAACCCCAAGTTCATGATGATGGGCAGTGCATGCACTAACATGGTATGTATTTGCTTTTCTGTCATGCGCAAAAAGTAGCCATACCCGTAGCTTCCATAGCAGGCTCTCTGGGCCTTTTTTTAGTTTTTTTTAGCTCATAATACGCTTTTGCTGGCCTTTCTTTTTTGTACGTACTTGGTTGCTTGTACTACAGGCGTGTAGTACAAGCGACCCAGTACAAAAAGAAAAGGCCAGCAAAAGTGTATTATGAGCTAAAAAAAGGCCCAGAGAGCCTACAATGGAGGCTACCATACCAGTAGCAAAACCAAACAGACATGCATGGCGAAGGTGAGAATATTCCTGAATAGAATGCAATTTAAAGGTTGCTGTCACGTATATTCAAAGACTGAACCTTGCATATAGGTACCTAATTGTTGTTCAGTAACTACAACAACTCAAAACAATATCATTATCAAGATGAAAAAAGATTTTAGATATAAGTTGTTAAATGCTACATGATCAGTTTAAGTTTGTTTGAACACCTCTCTTCTTTTTTTCAGGCATTTTGGCTTCCAAGCACTGATGACTGAGATGGAAACTGGTGATTTAGACGTTCTTGCCAAGAGCTTCTCACATAGATACTATCTATAGTGTCGTCTGTCTCATATGTAATACATGTATGTTGTAAAACAATAAGCTATGTATAACATACTCCAGACTTTGAGGGTTATGTTAGTGACCCTTGTTGTTTCAATGTAAACGTTGCACTGGAATGTCTCCACTAGCCATGTATGAGTCTGAGAAATGTGCAGTATTATTGCAACATGCTAAAGACACGTAATAGTTCAGAAAATTTCTGGAAAAAAAAAGATTTAGGCTTCTCAGTTTGTGTATAGAAACCTTATTTGTTTACAGATTCTACAATTTTTCTTTTACAAACTCAGATTAGTCAAATATTAAAAACAACTTTTATGAAAAATTTTTAAATTGTCAAAAATTACTTGTTAGTTACACAACTAAAAGAGTTTGAAATATTAGAAAACATGTTGAAAAGAGATGGTGTAATATTACTCAAGATGTGCACATTGTTTAACATGCACGTACATATACATGTATATCTCAACATCAGTAATGTGGAGCTTTCAGAAATTCCTGTCCAGTTGAGAACTCAATCATGATACCCAAGATAGTGATACATGTATGTGCTACAGCTATTTACAAAAGATATGCTATTTTATACTTCAAGATGTCAGAAACTGCGATTGCACTCTGTAAGAATCTTCATCTGTTAGACAGATTACAACCTGTGGACATACAGGGGAGGAAGGTCAGGAGTGCTGAGAGATTTTGTGGAAACGGGGTCCAATAGTTCTGGTTCATGTTTTTTATATAAAGTCATATGCTTCTATCTTTATAATATATCAGTCACTACTACTTGTAGACTGTTGACATAGCTTTTCAGTGTCAAGTTATATAAGAGGGTACCATGTTTGCAGTTTGCAGTACTTGTTTGAGACAAGCTGTGTTCTATGTGATGCATATTGACCATGTATGACCTGAAGAGCACAGGGTTGTGTAGGATTGGTAAAAAGAATATTGCTTCTGTGGCCTCTGTCCACATTGCTAGGAAAAGTAATGCGTTGAGTAAAGACCTGAGTAAAGAACAACTAAACATACAAGGGATAACATCGATTTCAGGGTAGTAGATCTTAATTAAGTGTCAGGCAAATGTTTCTTTCGTAGTCAAGGTAAATACACAGAAGCATTTGGGGTAAAGTATAAAATCACACTATTTATGTAGCCTCTGGTGCCAGCACTACCTTGTTTTAAAAAGCACTGATGCTGTTGATCAGTAGTTGGGTGTACTTACTTACTCTTTGCTCCCGTTGGAGCTTATGGTACTAGTTGGCAGTACTGTGCTGTAGTAAAAGTGGCAAAGACATACATACCACCACCCGATGTAAAGGACCACCAGTCCATGTAAGGAAGACACTGTTTCTGGTTTTGTGGCAAGCTTTTTCTTTTTTTATTGGTGAATGGTCCATTAATCTACTGGATCCTTTGTCAAAAGAAGTGGTTAACGGCACATAGAAAAATCACTAAAATTTTCAACAACTATGGGCTATATAACTTTGAACTTACATTGGTCACTCAGAATTTTTCCTACTCACGTAATTACTGTTTTGGACCACAAACCATACACTTGGTACAATGTGGAGTTAACAGTTGAAGGACTTGACATCACGTAACATTCCAAAATGTCTTCCTTCGAACATGGACAGAGTTGTGCTTAGGTTAAAAGTGGAGTTGACTTGTCTGTCATGTCTATAACAGGCATTTCTGTATGATAGTAGCCAATATCATTCAGGAACAGTACCGTCCAAGAAGACTAAGTTATGTTTATATGGACATGTTGAGATGGGTGCTATTGTAAGTCTTCCCATGTAGGGTGGTTGTACTTCAAGATCTGTGCTTGGAGAGACCAGACTGTGCAAAAACTTCAGTTTTGTTTCGGAAGTTTACTACACGTATAATGCATTGTTTGTAACTGTTTGAAGACTATTCTCCTTGAAGCCATGTTAACTTTATTGTTTACTGTTCAACAGGAATCCTCATTTACAGTTTTTTGTAAATAAATTTTGTATTCAAAGATTATTCTTTGGTGTTTCTTTTTCTTTGTCACGATAAGGTGGTGTTACCCATTTCATAAAAGACCAATTACTAGCAATATGATCAACAAACCTTTTAGTAGAACTATGTTTACAGTTCCAGTGTAGCACGTAGCCATGGATATATCAGCATTTACCTTCTTTCGTTATAGATCTCTTCCATAGAAGGAGCTTCTTCCACAATAAACCACAAACATCACTGAAAGATCCAGTAAATACTCAAGCACACACACTGACGATGCACACAAACAACCTGGGCGGATCGAGGTAAACATAGCGAAAAACCTCATCAGCACGGGCACAAATGACTTGGATCGCTAGGAGTCCCCACTGACAGGTGATGAAAAAAAAGTCTGCTTGAATTTTGCATTCATGATGCAAACTTTCTAGCCTCAGTATCATAGTACGTGTAATAGATTTAGGTGTCTTCTAGTTCTGAGGTGCCAGACCACCACCACAAGGATCTTGGAATACCCGAAACTATAGAAAGGTCTGATACAAGATGACATGAGTGAACGAGGCTTGAAAGATACAGAAAACATAGTGATTCACGCTGCGAAGGAGATACGTAGAACAATCTCAATACCTACTGATCCCTGATAATCAATAGAAGTTAGCCTTTTTTAAACGCTTTTCAAAACATTTGACCTTTTTCAGAACCAACCAAGGAGTGGATTTGGTCGAAGAACGAACTAGTGGGTCAAGTTTTTTACTTATGTCACACACTGGGAGGGCCAAATTCGAAATGCATCTTCGTCTTCCCAACCCCTTAGTAGTATCACATACAATGCACCAAATATGAGCATAATCATAATCATTACCATACATCCAAAGGTTCTAAAGTTATGCTGACCACAGATATTGAAATATCCGGAAACGAAAACACACAGAGAGACAGACAGAAAAACACATACACACACATAACAGACAATACAGTATACGCCGAGTTCAAGGAGGCACTGGTAAGAAGGAGTCTGTTTTGACTGATCTATAACGTTGCCATGCCTGGCGCTTCATTCCAATATTTTTATACTTCTCCTCTGCATGTGTCATGAGATGGAAGATAAACTATCATACGGCACGCAGTCGGTATTACAGCATCGTCCATTCCAGACGAGAGAAGCCGAAGGCCCTGCTCCAAAGTACACAATGACGAAACCGATGGGTAATCACGCGCTTTACCGCGAGATTGACTTGAACAGTTGGACCCGAGTTGGCAGTCTGTTTATAAGCAGTGTTGGTGCCTACAGCTGGTGACGTCGTGGCAATAAGAAACGGCGTCATGTTTAGAAAAACCGTTCTGGTGTCTTGTCGACTCGCGGGAAGACGTTTCCGCAGCTCGGTTGTGGCTCCGTCGACCACCGACGCTTACGTCGCCGAGGAAGTTCAGAAGTTTTGCACAGAGACCCCCGTCGAACGTGCGACAACTCCCCCTTCAAGTTGGTAGGTAATGCTAAAGATGGACAGAGAAAGCAAAACTAGTACTTGTCACAGCCTAGAAGGTACACCTTTAGGCTGCTTAATGTTATAATGTACTTCGCAACACCTGTCAGTTCTATATATTAAGCAGTTCCCGCTTAAACAATCACATGTTAGAAGCTCAGGTGCTGAGGTGTCACATGATGTGACATACACAACCATATGCATGTACAACTTAATACGTTGAATGACAGTTAAAAGCAATGGTCAATTGTTTTATTCGTGGTCTATGTCTGTGCTATCGCCTCTTACGCCAAAGCCTTTATCATGTCATTTGCCAGTTTACAGTTCACTGCCCATGCTGTCCTGCAATGGCCTAATATGCGTTCAAATTTTCTACTCACCTTATACTCACCTTTCCCTGTGGTTTTAACACCAAGATTGAAATATATACGTTTCTTTTTGCCTCGAATTTAAAGTTTCAAGCGGCAAAATGATGTACCCAAGACGTACCAAAAGAACAGAAAAACATCCACCCCCTGGCCTGATGCCCTCATAAAACACACTTAGCTGTCACCAGGCTTCGCCTCCGGGTCAACATTGAAAAGAGTCAAACAGAGTTCAAACCGTAATACACCCCTCGGACACACCGTACCTATCAGGCCTGGTTGCTTGATCAACAGCGCTTCGACCTTGATGTCACTGACATGGACAGTTACACGGTTTAAACGTTCAGCAACCAAATCTGTCAGATGTACCTTAAACTGGTGACAGCAATAAACAACGACATGTCGGCGGTTAATGATTAAAAGAAGGCTATATTGGGAAGCGGTAGGCACTTAATTCTGTGCACCTGTACTGCGTGTGCGGAAGCCTTCTGTAAATTTTGCAATGTTCACAACACATACATAGCTAAACAGAGTTGATGAAAGCTTCTTGGTGAAAACGACTACAAAAGGGACATGCTATTTGAAAGACTTTGAAGTTTACACTATCGATGAGTGGAAGTTCATGGTGCGACGGTCTTTCTGTTGTTGTTGTTGTTGCTATGAAATATACGTTCAGAATCATTGGCCTCTTGACAAGAGAAGGGAGCCATAGTAACATTGGGATTGATCCAAGAGAATCTCCAATGTAGCCCGGAGAATCATTGCGCCATCAGTTTGGAACGACGCCCGCCGATGGCAATAGCCTACTGTCCAGTAGGACTAAATATGTCCATGTCCTCTGACTACAGGTTCACAGACCCTGCGATCTATGGACTCGAGAAGAGGACCGTTTTCAAGTGGAACTGGGTTGCTGTAGGCAGAACAGACCAGGTAGCCTCACCGGGACAATACTTTACAGGTGACTACATGAACTTCAAGATTATTTCATATCATAACGCACATTACTTTAGACGTAATAACTAGGCTTCTATACTGCACGCGGTTTATTCATCATTTCTAATGACCGTCACTTCGATACTTTTTCAGGGGTTGTCGGGGACGAACCTTTCCTTGTGGTGAGAGACAAGTCCAACATCCTCCGCGGGTTCTTTAACGTGTGCCGACACCATGCCGCCATCCTGGCGGGGGAGGACGAGGGCACGGCCGACGCATTCACCTGCTGCTACCACGGCTGGACCTACGGGCTGGACGGCAGACTCACCAAGGCCATGCGACTACGCGGGATCCAGAACTTCTCCGCCAGAAACTTTGGACTGAAGCCGATGGCAGTGAAGGCGTGGGGCCCACTCGTCCTTGTGCGTCCGGACGGACAGGAAAATGGTATTCCGTCATTAACAATTCGGACGGTTGATGACGTCGCATGTCCTTTTGTTCGTCTATCTAATTATAACCCCAATACGATCTTCGTCAGCGAAGAAAAGCCGAGAGAGAGAGAGACCTTTAAAACTTTTAAGTTTATATTTGCAGCTCTCTGGCACGTACGTGTTCTTCATTACACTGTCTATCTTTTCACGAATTCCCTCACCTGTGTTGTTATTCTTATACAGGGACTGACTTTGAGACCCAAGTGATGTCCTTGAAAGCGCAGCTGGATGAGCTCGGCTTCACCTCCGGGCTCCGGTTCGTGGAACGCCGCCGGTACCACGTCAACTGTAACTGGAAGGTGGTGCTGGACAACTACCTGGACGGAGGGTACCACGTGGAGTACCTGCACAGGAACCTGGCGTCCAACCTGAGCATCGACACGTACCGCACGGAGGTGCAGGACCTGTTCTCTGTGCAGACGTGCTCCGGCAGCGGGGAGGACGACCAGTCCATGACGAGACAGCGCATCGGGAAGACGTCGATCTACGGCTGTGTTTATCCCAACCTGATGATCAACAGGTACGGGCCTTGGCTGGACACTAACATCGCTCTGCCGCTGACTCACAACACAACAGAAGTCATCTACGACTACTGGCTCGCCGAAGACTTCGCACAGACGATGGGAGAGACGGAACTGCAGGAGTTTGTGCAGACGAGCTTGAGAGAGAGCGATCAAGTCCAACAGGAGGACACCTTCATCTGTGAGCGCGTTCAGAAAGGCCTCAAGTCGTCTGCTTATGACGTCGGCAGGTATGCGCCACGTGTGGAGATGGCGGACCACGCCTTCCACCTGAAACTGGCGTCGGATTTGAAACAAGGCGTTCGCACAAACGAACAGGCGAATGGAATTGCCGTACCCTGCATGTTCTGAGAAGATGTACTAGTATGCTCAGGACTTCAAATTGTATCGTCCACCAAAGATGGCCAGTTCAGGTTATCATGTACGCTACAGACAAAAGACATCATTTAATGTGGTTCTGTCAGTTCTACAAAAGCACAATGCATACTAATAATCAGAAAAATTCAGGAAAGATTGTGCTGTACATTTTTCATATATACCAGCTTATGATGTAACTGTTACTGCCCCAAATCTATTGGATATTAGCATGAAAATTTACGTGAACTGCAGTTTACAAAGAGATCACTAGAGGGCGCAAGTACTACACAGGACCCATTAGATTTCATTGGGCAGACTGGGTCCTGGTATGTACTACCAAGGTTAAAAAAGACTTGGTACTTCATTTGTACATACACTTCTTGCATTTACTAATTGTTTCAGTAATATGTAGATGTGAAATTTACATTGTGATATCAAGGAATTGATAAAAACAAAGCTGATTGTGATTCACCAAAAAACTTGATCTGCTATAGTTCATGTTGGCAGGGACTAACACGCATGCTTAATGCGATGGACATGAGATTCACAAGACCAGAAGCACACAACCACTTACTGTAAATGCAGAAACTTTTGCGGTAGTTTAATATTAGTTTGCGGTTTTCGCGGTGGCCAATTCACAGCAAATCTAAAACCACCTTGAACATCTTTCCAGGCAGTAAGAGACTACAGTGCGTGGTGCTACCGCGAACTCAAAACCACCGTGAAAAGTCCTTTTTCCCAGTACCGCAAAATTAAATGCATTTACAGTAATTTAATGGATGACATTGATTGTTGCTTGTTCTAAACAATGTGGCCACATGTCACTCAATAGCACCCCTGTCCAATCAGAATTCTCTACTTGCCCTCTGGGGTAAGGGGACACATTTAGTGCATGGTGCCACAGCGTCCTCATTCCTCTCTTTTAAACAATAATCGCAATAAAACATGATTGAAATGGTCTCATCATTCATGACTGTCTCTTACTGCCTTATCATAAGTTAACATAAGACAAACCAAGCCTGCGAAAAAATGGACTGGGTGTTAAGTCCTGTGATTAAGCAGTATTTTGTTATAGCTAGAATTTTTTTTCTTTTTTACCCTCATGCAATACTTTCGAGGTCTCCTGCGGATGAGGTCATCAATAAAATTATGATGGTATGGCCTACCATAAATAACACACCACACTTTATTACATGTTGTACAAATGGTTTATTGGAACAGGTTGGACCTACAGACATTATAATATGGCTGATCAGGTGCTGATGGGGGAGTTACAGGTGTCTACCTACTGGACCCAAGTAGTCTCAAATCATCACTACGTGGGACAAAAACATCCCAGCTACAACACAGTCTTCTTTGCATTAGAATACAGTATAAACAGCTCCCCCTATCAGATTAACGTGCTACTACATCACTTCATACAGATTGATGTTCTAGTTTAATCTTCAATCTTACAAGTGGTTCTGTACGTGCACAAATGTTAACCAGAATAAATTGCAGAAAAAGTACAGCATGTCTCCCCTCACTGACTGGGCAACAGAGGGTCACCACTTCTTGTTAGTCAGTGAGGGAACACAGCATATCCTTGTACGAAAATATCAAGAAAATCTATAATACTCAAAATTTATCTTCACTTGACACAGGAAGTTTTCTAACTCCACTGTGATGGATTAATTGAAAAGTTTATCATAAGAGGTTAAAAATAATAACAAGAACTGATTAACTAAACAATACAATATAGATTTTAGAATATAATACATTATCAAAAAATCTAAAAGGTAGTGAGAAGTAACAAGTGGCAACATGCTCTTTAAAATATACGGTACCCTTCTTTGGTCAGAACAAAATATGCTAAAGGTGTAATCAGTATTTTCAAAAACTTGACTGACACAAGCCTCTAGATTTAGATACAAATTTCACTATCTCAATAAACTCACAACTCCGAATCAACTGGTTTTGGGACTGATCCTTTTGTCGCTTCTGTCTTCCTTTGATATGAACAAATATCTTGTACATTTGGCAATTAGGAGTATTATACTCCACACAAGACCCTGGGTGTTACAGTGAATTCAGTAACCAAGTTCACAAGTGGTCACGACATCACTAACAGTGGGATTTTCAGTTTTCTGACAGGTTTTCACAAAATAAATCAGCACCAATACGAAATCAAGTCAGAAGAACTACATAATCACGCTAGGCTGTCTGGACCAGAATTATCTATGCAACTCTCACAGTCAGTCATCTCTAGGACCTGCTCTTACGATGACGTTGCACATACTGTGGACACGTGGCCTGGCTGTACATTCTACTACATGTAGCTTCTTGGTTAATAAAGGATTACGACTAGGCCTGGCGGTATAATAAGGTTTGTACAATAAATAAATATATGGCACCTGCTGCAGACTGGAATTGATTAGTACTTAGGAATCATGAGCAAATACTACAGATTTTTTTTACATTTGTTGGCTACATCATGGTCTAATGTTGGCACTTGTACTACCATCAAACTGACAAAATACTGACTTAAACCTGTCCACTGTGTGATGGCAAATAGGTAGTTAGTTCACACGTGTTGGACACTAGTGAGGATTGGCTGTACAGACCCCTAGTATTACGGGGGGACGTAGGGAGGGGGTGAGCGGTAGGGGGGTGCGATGACCGGTCTGGTTCCCCTGCTGCCCTGGGGGGTGCTGAAGGGGGGTGGCGGCTGGTAGGGCGGGGTGGAGAACTCGTCGTCAGGGGTGTGGGGAGGGTCGACGCCCGGAGGCATGTCGGGGAGGGGCACCTTGGGGTACTCTGGGGGAGGCAGCGGGGGCTTCTCGTCCTTCATGATGACCGGTGTGGACGAGGTGGTGGGTTTGGTGTCCTCCAGCTCGTCAGCAAAGATGATGGGGATGCCCTTGTTGACAAAGGTGTGCTTGTCCTCCTTGGACAGCTTGCCCTTCCTGCGGCGGCGGTACAGCAGGAAGATGATGAGGCCGAGCAGCAGGAGGATGGCTGCACAGATCACCGCCGGCAGCACGATGTGGAGCCACTTGTCATCATCGCTGGTCACACGACTGTTACTCTCGTCAATAGATGGACCTGCAACACAAAAAATAAGGACATTTGAGAACAGTTGTGGTCAGCAAGGTGATAATATTCTGAGTGGTAGGATCAATCAATCATCAGTTCTTACATTAACAACTGCAAGATTATCTAACCACATGTAGTGTAAACAAATGAATACTCTCTAGCTGCTGCATCAAACAAATGTGGCATTGAACTGTATATATGCATTTTTTTTCAACAAAGTAGAGAATGTTGGTATGTTTAGTGGGACAACAACTGTCTGACTGAGCGTCTGCCCCACAATTCTGTTCTCTTCATATTTCTGGATATAAAGATTCATACCTATTGGTTTGTCAGTTCCGTATCCCTTATCACAGGGCCCAGCAGGAGCCACGGAGACCTTCGTCACGATGAACTCTGGCTTCAGGGCCTCAATAAGCTCTGGGTTGATCTCTCCATTTTTCATCAACTTAGCCCTGAGCTGTGTGATCTCCTCAGAGGGGCAGGGGTAATACGGAAGGGTGTTGTTGCTCCAGGAGTAGATGACAGACCCAGCTTTGAACTCCTGCACAGTGATGGAGCTGGTGTCACTTTCTCCATAAAGTTTGGCTAGCTTCTCCATCAAGAGCAGCTGCTTGTTGACGTCGTACTTAAATTTATCGAAGTCGTAGTCGATCCTGACGCTGAACTTGTGGTTGAATTGCTTGGTACGAGGCAGAACTTGGATCTCGAAGGCATCTCTGGCTACTGCACCTGCACTGTCTAAAGCAGCCATCAGATACTCCCCTGTACCCACATGCTCTCCCATCGGCAGACCATACAGCTCCTGGCTGGTGTCGTTGAAGCGAACCCAGGAGTTCTTGGGCATGATGAGTCCATCGATGTTCATGAAGACCAGCTTGAGCTTCCTGGTGTTGCCATCCTCCACATCGAAGAAGGTATCCATGGGAATCGTGAAGCGCAGAACCTCTCCCTGGTACACGGTAACACGGTCGATGTGGTTGATAAGTTCTGGTGGAGTGTTGGGTTCTGTGGGGACCTGAGGAGTTTTGGGGAAGGTGGGAGCTTCTGGAGTTGTTTCTTTTTCTGGAGTTGTTTCTTTCTTGGGCGTTGTTGTTTCTTCTGGTTTCGTCGTCTTGGGAGTTGTTGTCCTCTCTGACGTTTTGTCTGGTGTTGTAACAGGCTGTGTGACCTGTGTGGGTGTGACTGGGACGGTGAAGACTGGTGTTGGGGTGACCAGCTCCGACCTGCTGGGCGCCACAGTGCTGGTGACAATGTCGATCCTGGTTGGCCTTGGTGGCAGCATGGTCGGAGTCTGCATCATGCTGGCAGACATCGTAGGCTTGGTCCTGGTTCCCTTTGGAGATGCAGTAAGGGACACCTTTGTGTCCGTTGGCACGACCTTAGATGGAGCAGGGGTGGGCTCCAGGGTGGCCGTCCTCCCTACGGTGAAGATGGGAGAGGCCTGTGTGGGGATCACCCGTGTTGGCGGGATGGCGCTGCTCTCCGGCACCTCTGGGATTACTGGGATGACCGGCACAGGCGTAGGAGTGGGTCGCAGCTGCAGCTGGCGCTTCATACGCTTGCTCAGGTGCGGTTTAGGGCTGGTCACGTGCCAGCCAATCACATCGTAGCCCAGGTCGCGAGCCATTTCCCCGCTTTTTGCAGTTTCCTCCACACGATTCACACCCCTCAGGTTGCTGGTGTCACTACCACACCCCACAGTCCAGGACAGCAGCATTCCCTCTGTTTTGGCCTGCTTGACATTTCCGGGGCCTGCCATGAATGCGGAAGCATCCAGGATACGTTTGTTTCCCATCGGCAGCAGCTTGAGAAAGTCCAGGGGTACCTTCATGTGGGCCTTCATGCCAGACAGCAGCTTCAGCTTGTCCTTAGGGTACAACTTGTCGGGGTCGGCATCCACGATCACGGTAACCATGGTGAAGGGCTCTCCTGGAAGACATACCACACTGTTCTCCACGTTACCAAGGTAAGACACCAGCGCGGGAGCAGCCGTGGACTCTGGCGCTGTCTCCGGCACCACGTTGATGGAGAACACGTCGCTGGCCTGGGATGGTGGGTCAGAGGTGTTGTTGGGCTTGCCGATGGCGGTGACGGTGATGTAGAGAAGTCCGACATCGCTCTCGGATGGGGTGCAGATGAGGGTGCGGTCCTCCCCGACCCACTGGACCCAGGAGGGAAGCTTGCCACCACCAGCTGCAGACACCTGTAGGGCAGGGGAGGGAGGGAGTCTCGGTTAGTATGGTCAGAACTTCTGGCATGGCATTGTATGATGAAACAACAGGGAAATATTAACTCAATTGACATACAGGACCTTTCAAGTATTCCAGTTAGCCTCTTAGCTATTTCACTATCTTTCACCACATTATGGTGTTCATATTTCCTATCCACCAATTTGGTCTACGGGCAAAGAAGAGCTTCCTTATGGAGCATTCATCATTCATATTCTTATGCGTCATCACTTTTCTACGGCCAGTACATGAGCACATTATTGTTCTTAAATACCTTTATTACGACTGTATTGTAGACATAAGCTGAGCAATCTGGAAAGCTACCCAGCAGGATGGGATTTCATTGTATCTCATTCTTTAGGGATCAACTTGAAATTGTGTCTCAAGTGCGCAGAGGCTAGTAAATCTGAGATGTGTGCTGCAGAGAGCAACATGGGGATTTGGGGGAATCCTATCATGCCTGGCTTAATAAGAACCCACTCTGCCAGACTGAACAGGGTATCAACATTCCCAGGTTCTTACTTCACAACACTGAGTCCTTCAGACTTTCATCATATGACGTTCTACAGAGAATACTGATGATCGGAGCACAACTCATCTGATATCTACCAGCAGTTCATGCAGAGAATGGAACTTTTTCATTGTATGATACGTCTCCGTATTTGACATGGTAAACTTATCAGGAATGTAGATGGCACCAAGTGATGTCAGAAGCCCTGGCAGGTATGACATAGGTTCTGGAGGGTTAGGTTTGATTTGGCAAGAGTGTCACCAGGCAAGGTCTAAGGTCAGGACAGGTCAGCGAGCAGCTGACACAGCCCAAGGCTGGGACATCAGTTGAGGCTCTGATGGGGGAGAATCGGCCACCAAGGGTAATTTTTTAAGCCATGTTTCAAGGTTATTGGAATGGTGATGGAATATTATGACTGCCTGACTGTGATTTCTAATCTGGTCCTAATACAAAAGTGGGTTATCATGGGCCAGGGGCCTATAAGAGTTGCATCTCTACAGAAAAGTTGACTTATTCCATCATCATACAATATCAGTCATCCCTAGATGGTCAGAATATTTCAGGGTAATGCTAACCCTATCTGCCCTTCAGGATATGTTTGGTTCTGTACATGATGGATGGGGTTCATTACAGCTGCCAAGGTCGCCCTGCTTTTCAAGGTGCCCTTTCTGCACACCAAATATTTTCACATTCTTTCTGTGTCCGACTCTTGCATTAATTGGCTCTTCTGACATTTCCAGGGAATCAATATTCTGTTCCTCACACTGATTAATAGATGTCTAAATAAAAGTCTGATACAGACTTTCTAAAAAACCACAAGTTATTGCCGATTACTGCAGGTAAGGCAGCGAACAGTAAATCATTGGTGAATTTTTTGGACTGGCCCAATTTCTGTAATTACAAAATTCATTTTACAACCACTTCTATTCTAAAAATATCTTAGTCTAACATTTCTGCAGATTTTCTTACAGAAAAACACTAACAAAGCAACCCAATTGTCCACCTAATGACCTTTAACTAGTCTATTGGGTTATCAGCATCACACCTTACATTTAATGGTGTTCACTTTTTCTTTTACCCAGTTTGCCCATAGGAAAAACCATACTACATACTTGGAAGGTCCAACAAAAGCAATTTCGGAATATCCACGGCAATTGATTATAGGATATCTATACAAATGTAGGTTAATTGACGTATATTTCACCCTCCCTGCCATAACTACCCAGGAGATGAGGAGTCTGGTTTCCTGGGATGGCAGTGATTTGGGGGAACTCTGATCAATACTGCTTCGCTTTCCTGGTTCTATGGATTCAACTGGGACAGGGGCTGATGAAGGTTGGCCAGTGTAAAAGCAGGGGTCATAGGAGTCACCCGTTAACAATCATGCCTGCCCAGAAGCCATGCCTGTTGCTTTGGGGTCAGCATCAGCTGTCTGCTGTATCAGTCACTGTCATCCTCCCAGAGACCATGTCTCATCCTTCCTTGCCACTGGTGGAAGTGAAAGGCTTTCCCATGGTCAATGCTTTGTTCCCCAATTTCTGGACAAGGATACAACATAAAACAGCTTTGCCGCTGTCTTTTGATCACTGCAAAGAGATAAATTACCTGCCATCCATGGCACTTTGAAAGTATCTCCCTTTGAATCATGTCAACTACAAAAATTCAGAATCTGCACAACAACTTTTTCTAACTTCTACCATTTAATGTCTAGATTTTTTCTAGGTCAGCTCATCTTTAAAAAAGATGTGTACCCCACATCACCAGCAAGATTAGACACCCTTATCCTCCAACACAGCTGGACACAAGACCCTGCCCTGCAATTTGCTGGGATGGAGCAGTCCAATTATACACCTGGGCTAATTTCCTGCAAGACTGGTGAACCTTCTAGTACTCCCCCTTCATGTCCCACTTTGGTATTCCAAGGATGGTGTGCAACATCCCATACACCCCTGAGGGAACGGGCTGTGTTCAGAGGCCAGGAGAGGAGTCTGGGTAATTTTCAGGGGTTGCTGGAGGTTTGGGCCACAGCAAGGGTGTGTCAACACAGACTCTGAGACCTTCTGTAAACATGTGTCTGAAAAGTAGGGCTAGTAATTACCTTCTGTGATGTGTATGGCATATTAACCTGAATCCCTACTGTACACACTATAATTCTGTTTTACCAGCACAAATATCTTGGGAACTCTAACTATGGACTTCAATCACTTCTTGGGTGTGTGACTTATAGGGCAGATCAAGGTCTTGCTGCTTTATTGATAACAAATGTGCCTGCAAGTTCCCAGAAGACTATCCATGATTTTGTCTAAAGTCAGCAAGCCTGCAATATTTAGTTCTCTGCAAGAGGGCGCTACCAGCCTGGCTACCAATGCAGAACCACAGCAGAAGTGGTTTGCTATCTGGTGTCTGTTGGCTCTCCAGTGAATCCTTCCTGCTGGGTACATGGAACCCTTCACAGGGACACCTTACTGATACCCAGTGATATGGAGCAGGTGTCTGTCCAGGTCCCCCACATGATGGAACACATAGCTATGTTCTGACACAGACTACATCCAGGGATATTTAAAGGGTGGGCGCAAAGATCTGAGAGCTCCCGACATGCAGAACTTCCTGGTCTATTCTGAATCACCCATAACCCCATACAGCAATGTTATAACACATCAGAAACACAGCTGACATGACTCAAATATCTCCCAGCTAAAACCTTTCAGCATCATGCCTCCCATGATGATTGGACATGATAATCATGTTTGATAAGTGCATACTTGCTTTCTGGGGTCCATCTTTTATCCTCACTTTTTGCCAGATGTCTGTTTGCTTATCTAATCAGGTCAAAACCATCCCCAGCTGAGGCCTGTGTTCCTGATGGACATGTTTGTCTACATTCTGTATGATGAATTGAGTTTCATTGTTTCATCTGCATCTATTTCAGATGGTGCTGGCTATCTTTCTGCTCTGACACTGCCCAGGATCTGTGTTGTCTACATGAAACAGTGGAAAGTCATCAAAAGACAAGGGCATCAGCAAAGAACAACATCCTGCCCCTTCCCTTGGCTAGGCTTCAGAAGATGTTCTGCCTTTACAGTTAACAAAATTATCGACCTTCAGATGTATGGTATTACTCACTTGGATTTTCTGTTCATAAATTTATCATCTAAATCTACCGAGCCTACTCTGCAGAGCAACTTAATAGGATAGAGTTTGTAACATGACACACAGTGCATGGACTTGGTACCCAGATAGCATGGCTGAAACAAGAGTAGAGAGGATTAGGCACTGTTTATTTCTTTTGACCCTGCATGTCTACTGTAGATCAACCTTTCACTGGCGAGAGAGTAGAGGTTTCCATACGTCAACTGGAAGAGGACAAGTGGATTTGTTCAATGTTGATAACTATTAGGTTTCTCTTTAGGCATGGCTATGTGAAAAAGATTTCTCAGATAGCCATTCCCCAAGTAATACTACTCTGTGTTGGATAGTGCATTACAAGTATCCAACTTCCTGTCGAGTCTGATAACATTTCTCCCAGATGAGGGCTGTTCCTCCAATGCCATGCTGACTGTGGAGAGGGTCCAGTTCCCTGACCACTCCCAGTGATACAGCAGAGGTGAGTGTGTGTGTGGGAGGCTGACTAGCTAGGAAATGGACTCACAACATGACAGGAACATTCATCAGTAATATTCCCACCCACCCTCTATGTAAAATGTAAGCTAGATTTTCTTTTAAAGCCTGAACTTTGTGGAAGAGGCTTCTTCTCTTCACTATCTAGCATGCCCTTGTCTACACACTAGACACATCAACAGTGACTGACACAAATTCCAGCATGTTCCAGAAACCCTTGAAGCAACAATAACATAAGAATAACAACCTCCAGATTATCATGGAAGCACACCTTCCAACAGACTCTTTGTTATCTTCCCTACACTCTGTTTGTGCCAGCAGACATTCTTATATGCGCCCCCAACTGCCGCTAGTATAAACCAACTGCTCCTGGAAAGATTATCTCCACCCAAGTTGGCATGACTACAAGGCTGTGATTTCTACTGGGAAAACAAGAGTAAAGTCTGGAATGAAAACCTTAGGGCTGGCCCCTTCCCTGCCCCACCACAGGGAACACTGTTGCAACAGCAGTATAGGTTTCTTGAACCTTGCTGTCTGGTATTGCCATTTCCAAGTGATTGCCAATGGTAATTTCACACCACAACCTTTCCTGAAGCTGGCTACTGGCCAGACATTCGGCAATATCCGCTCTGTGTTGTTTGCCACTGTTTAGAAAAGAGAGATTACTACAATTGCCTGATAAAGGTCTGGATGGGTTGGCAGTTACAAGCACATCTGGTTCTAGCATAATGCAGTTACAGACAACTCAGTTGATGTTGAGTTATGAGATTGTGTTTGACATTATAAGTGACAGTTGCCAGGGTTACTACTTCCCAACAACATCTTATTTGCATATCTTAGAACGTTTCTACCGAAATCCTTCATTTTGGTTGAAGTTGAATGAAGTTTGAAAAGTAGAACTTGACTTTTGATGAGTTTAGCCTTCCTCTTGCCAGCAGTAGACTGAATCCTGGGACCGTTAATCTCAACTATCTCTGGCAGACCTGGGCATAGCTTGGGCAGCCTTGTGCATTAGGCGATGAGGTCTCAGGAAAGATTAAACCCCAGGACAAGTCTACTGGGACATGTCCTCCCACATCCAGTTTCAAGATCAGTATTTGACCTGCTGACATAGCTTGTGCAGAGCTGGAATATCTCACATATCTGTAACCAAGAATAGTGAGGAAAGTACCTTATTCTATATCAACATTATGGCTGATCCTAGCCACTTTGTCTGGATAGAAGTCTTTTCTGCTTCCAATAATGTTTAATGTCATTGTACATAAGAAACATGATCCCTTGTGCCAGGCTGTGACTGACAGCGTATTCCAACCTAAGGTCAAAGCTGGATGATGGCTGATTTAATGAAAGCTCTGCACAGCTGTTTCTTGTAAATTGCCTGCCATCTCTTGTTTGAGTATGGGGAATGCTCTTGCAGGAGTGTTGTCAATGTAAATCATGGCAAGAAGGAAAGGCCCATCAAGACAATTGTTCAACGGAGCTTGAGAAGACACTTATCCTTTCAACATTTTAGAAGCTACATTTCAATGTCTCTATGTTTGAACTTCACAATTTCTAAGGCTTTCTCAGGGTCTGTTCAGATGGATAATGCACTTGTTTCTACATGAGTCATACAATTTTGCCTCACACACACTTACAGGCTGTCAAGCTAAGCAAGCTACAAATAAATCATGCAACTCAAGTTGCAAGAGACAGGTCAACCTGCATATATCTTCGTCATTTTCGCTAGGAAGTTCTACTTCTAAAGGAGCAGTTGGGCTATTCTCTCAAATTTATGCCCCTCAAATTTATGTCCTTATCTGTTGCAGCTCAGGGATGAGGAAGCAATTTTCTATTTCAAATGACTTTGTTAGGGAGCTTCAAAGGGTCATTTTGATTCCAGGGTGACACTCCTATTATCCGTGTCTGCACTGATGGCAATTCTATACTATAATTCACGCTAACAGAATTACCTCTAAGATATGCTTGTGCTGTGTTGCAACACCAGTGGAAATTAACACAAATACTCTCCAAATTGTCTCCAAAATTAGATTGGAATCTCATTTTGCTTGCTTAATATTCCAAGTAACATGGAAAATTAATGACTTGCCACTTTTGATGCTATTAAAATGACATCAACAGCTATAAACTGTTTCTTGATGGAATCAAACATCCAGATTCCATCTGGCAAAAATTACGACATTATTTAATATTAGTAATATAAAGCTAAAGCTAAAGCTGGCAAATTTACAAGCCACTGTTACATGAATGATAATGATATCATGGACGATGATATGATGCATTTTTGCAAGCCTGAGATAAAGGACTAAAGGAAACAGAACTCATCTTCATGCCACACCAGCGAGGACGTGACAACCGTGTGAAACTCCTACCATCCCACCCTAGTGCCAAACAAACTGTCAGGAAGACAATTTGTCCTCTTCGGTCTACTGAGTGGGATCAGTTAATGTCTTACTATGAGGGGCACCACACAAGGACGAGCATATCTGCAATGGATCTTGCATTGTTGCTTTGGCAGGTACTCTCCAATCAGGGCTCTTTACTAGACATTAAGATGGTTTTATGTTCCCACAGATCTCCATAAACCAGGCCTTTCCTCCAGCATCCCCATCCTTACATCACTGATTAAACAATTCTCTACCAGCCGTTTCACATGGGTTTGCTATAATGGATGCGAAACAGAAAATACCACCAGGGCAATTCCATGCACATGACTGTAACTTACAGTTTCTCCAAAGCTTATCAAACTTTACCCATATACTTCACTTAATATAACTGCCATTTCAAGTTAGTTATAGGTGCTGTAGTGGTTATCTCACACCAGCAGGAGGGACTATCTCCACCTCCCATCCCTCCTGCTTTCCTTCTCACTATAACTTATAAGATGAATGTCTGGTGAGTGTAAGGTTGTCACAGGCAGGTTTAAGTAATGAAGATCAGCTGCAGGTGAATGCCATCTTTGCTGGGTCATCACTGAGTCACCAGACAAATACAAATACAATAACAAGTCTCCACTGTCTGTGGAGCAACATGTTATCTTTGAAAAATACACTGAAGACTTCATGAAACTCAAGTAACCTGCTATTTATCAAACAATACAATCAAAGATGACTTCCCAACAGGACCATTCAACAGAAAGCATCTTAGAAATGGAAGGAAATCTTGTTTGATTTCACTAAGTAATGAAATTACAAGAACAGAGAAGAAATGCGCTGGAACTAGTGGAAGGAGATGCGTGCTACAAATTTGTCCAAAGTCTTTTCGATCAGGATGGGGCTTCAGTAGATCATCTGAATTAAACATGGCAAGCTGCCAAAATCTTTGTCAACTTATTATAATTTACCCTGCTACACAGGATCAGTCAAGTGCCTCCATACAGTCCTGGGAAGTAACCACACTTGGCAAAAATCAGACAGATCAAGGGCACAGGATGCTGTAGTCAAATATGCATCAGGAATTATTCAGTCAGCTCTTCCATTCCATCACCTGTAATCCATGACAGTTGTCAGCAGCTTTTTGCCAGACTTGGCACAGATATATCCATCCTGGCAATTCTTATTCCTATGTACGCCAGAACTATGGCAAGACATTTACAAAGGCCATTTTGGAGACATAATTATTCCATTACATATACGTCCAAGGATGAAGACAGAATATTAAAAGCTGTTTCTTGGCCCAGAGAAACTGGGGGGCTTGACAGACAGCAATCAAATTCATCCTTCATGGATTCTCCAGCCAAAGGTCGGCCCAGAATCAGCAATTTGGCATTCAGGAGAAAGGATTCAGATGTAAGCGGCTCGACCTAACATCACAAATGTGGTCATTACAACTGAATAAGGGCTGATCAGGAAACTGGGAAGGATGTTCCATGGCAGACAGCCAAACTGTAACAGTGACTTACAACAGGACCAACGTGATACCTGAGGGGAATAATGGGCACTAGGGATAAGATGAACACTCTATACAGACATCAAATCATGTTATAATTCCACTGAAATATGATTATAGAACAGGCAAGCTTCCAAAACAGAAGATGAGATAGAAGATGAAAACTAGCTACAGCCAGGCTAACAGGCATTCTGATTGTTTCAAATCCTAGCAATTTGTATTTCCCAATACCTGGTAAAAGCCCAGATAAAAGAAGGTGTGAAAAGATGAGTTCATTGCCCCCTCCTGCTGATGTGATTACTGTTGATTGGTATGGGCTTCAAGGTGGCAAATGGCTGTAATGGTGGCTGAAATGGGCTACATAAGCCATGGGGCATACTTTAATGAACTCTGGTGTTAGAAACGATGTGGCACTGGCTTATACAGAACCGTGTGGCAAGGTCAGGAAATTGTACCTGAAAAGATTCTTTTACCATTTTAGTCCTTGGGTCTTACATCTTGCAGCTTATCTGTGTATCATGTATGGCTGATTTGAAAGAGCTTTCTTCTCTTTCTAAAGCATCTCATGTACGGTTTTATGTCAACACAGAATGGTAGTTTTATGACTTTGCTTCTCAACTTTGAAAATTCTTGTTGCATCAACGCTGAAAGCTGCTCAAGCTCGTTTTTCTTTCCATCATTGGATTTTCTCTTATGCAAATGTTACAATTTTCACCATTGGCAGTACTTTTCTATTGGTTTTGACACAAACTTGCCAATCAGATAACCTCCAGGGGGTCAAATTATGTTCCTGTTTGCATACTCACACCCTACTTTGATTGCATTAAACAGGAAGTTATTCACTACAGAGGAAGTCTGCAAGGAAGTGGGGACAAGTCGACTGGGCAGATTAATGAAGTGTACTTGACAAATGACTTTTGTGGTTGACAAACATTATTCTCAGATTGTTCACAGATTGAATGTGTTTGATAACTGAACTGCTGCTATACTTTAAAAAATTCAACAATCACAACTCATCATCCTTGCTGCTTGTCATATCAAATCAACTTCATCCTGTTGGTTTACCATGAACTGAATATAAGCAATTTCTTAAAAGTTCATATTAGTTGAAAATTTGTGATGGACACAAAGGAAATGTCAGAAGAACTAAAATATACTAGTCTATAAACAAGATGTGCTGCAAAATGTTGGTACATTTTATATATATGACCTGCTTGGAACTTTTAACTTGCTGGAGTTGAGCTTTCCTCCCTCTTTAGAAAGTGCTAAATTTAATGTGATTAACATGGCCAGACCAAAACATGGACACCCCAATTACACCCAAACCCTGCTTGTTGAAGGCACCCCTCAGTGGAAATCATTATCTGCTCTCCTGAATGCACAGCCCATCCTCCTACTCCTGAATTTTTATGATGCTTCAACCTCCAGTTTTCCGACAAACCCCAGAGATTTCCCCAATAAGTATGCATTTTGTTCCACCACCTTTGTGTGCCCTTCAACAACCGTGCTCAAGAGGTGGCAATCAGGGCATGAGGACTAATTCTCACATCAGTATTCAAGCGTGGTGCTAGGAAACTTGTCGTGCATGTTATGAGCATTTTACCACCTTTATGGCCTTCATGTGGCCCTCCCAGTGCCTGTATCCACTTACCAGCTTCCTTTATTTACGTTTGTAACATCTGGTGTTTCAAATATATGTTGAAAGCTAGCTTTTTCAAACATGTTATGTTACTACTCTAGCCTTTTTTAGGGGAAAGCAGTGACATCCATCAGAAAAATGATAATACAACCAAAAAGAAGAACACTTCTGGACCCCTACTTACCTGTAAGCCATCAAATAATGACGACATTATCACATAAGTTTTATACAGGGGTAATACATCAGGTATGACACTTGTACGTACCTTGTACTTTGCAATGTCGCCTTTGAAGGCATCTGGAGGTATGGTAAACTGCAACAACCTTCCGACAACCACGTTGAGGTCTGGGACACCCCACAGCACAGACACTGGAACATTGCTCTTCACTGTGGCATCTGTTACGGGGGAGACTGGGTACGTTTCGAGCCACGTGATGACATCATTGGATTCGTGTTTAGAAGCACCCACTGCAGAAAAATTCAGCAAGCACACCACTAGCACTGCTAACAGAGTCCCTGTGTACGTCAATCTGGACTCGGATATCGAGCCTCGTCTTCTAGGGGAATATGTACAGAAAAGGTCTACGAGAAGGCTTGGCCATAGCACTGCCATGCTGCTCTGTTTTGCACTGTCCAAGTTCTGAGGGTGGCAGCACTCCTGTGGTTGGTGCTGGGAGTCATGTGACTTGCAGGCCAGCTGCTGGTTGGCTGATGCTGTCATCTTGGCAGGACCTTCCCAGGAGGTCACTCTACCACAATCAAGTCTGAAATGAAAGAAAAACAGAGGGTCAGCCTTGTTGATTACACCTGATTAAATCTAACAATCAAGCAGAATACAATAATGGAACAAAGAACATTGACAGGATACACTTAAATAAAAAAATTAGCAATCTCGCAACCTTTTAACAAACAACCTAAATCTCCTAATCCTGGCAGGATAAGCATCCCTGTAGCAGGGGTAACCAGTAATGGGAAGCAGCTTTACTACCGAAATAAACACTACTCCACCAGCATGAGGTCAGGGTTGAAAGTAAATTTACTTCACACATCAGTGTCTTGATGCTTTGTTTCAAATCTACAGCTAAATAAGATGCTCAGTAAGATAGTGCTCATAATAAAAGTTGTTAAAGATATGTATTTTTCTTGTTATACCAAAAAGAGGCTGGCAGCCTTTTCTCTCTCATCTTTGCCTGCTACAGATGAGGACCAGATAAGCTGCATGAACTTGCATGAACAGCTGTCACCCCACATCAAGCAGTATCTTCCTCCAACCCCCCACTGATTTAATGTGTGAAATTTCACAAAATGGGGCCCATTGGAACAAACATGCTTTATGCATGTTCACACTTGAAACAATGGATACTTAATGGACCAAATAAATTGGAAAGAAAAGAATTAGATGATATGTTGATTTTTGCACAGGCAGTTGTTGGTTCAAAAAGCAACCCCAGTTGGACGCTCTGTTGTCTTCCACAAATCAAGGGCATCTGGACACCATGTTTGGACTTGATACTGCAACAAGTCCTGCTGTAAAAATTCCTTCTTGATATGGACCATATGTAGATTCAACTACCTAGATTCGAAGGCATAGGATCAAAACAAAAGATGACCAGAAAGATGTACTAAAATTGGCAACATCCTGGTAACTATTACACAGGCTACAGGATGGGTACTATCTGTTACTGTCTTATCATATTTCTGAAGCCTTAGAACAAACAGTGTAGAAATCTTTCAAGAGTCGCCATTATCCAAACAAACATATCACTGGGTTATGCTCACTCATTCTGTCTGGAAACAAAAGTATCAAGAGGAAAACAGCTGTAAAATATCTTCTCAAGTATTTGACATCAACCCCAACCCCTTGGTCTCCTAGCAGAGACTTAGACAAAAACTATCCCTTTCCCATAATCTCCAGAGCTTGCAACTATGGTTCAGTTCCTTCACTCTTATGGAGGTCCAAGTTAAAAGGTTTTTCTGATAGTAGATTCTTTGTTCAGGTACAATTAGCCCGTTCCTATGCGTATCACAGTGCAAGATGAAAGACTTGAAGAAACCTTGGAGTTGGAAACAATCGAACGCTAACGAGGCACTTTGTGAAGGCCAAGGAAATCCCAAGTCTAGACAACATTCTCTTTCTGAAGCAGCAAACTCTGTGCAGACATGGTAAAAAGCAGATTCCAACTTTCTACTTCCATGGAATACACATGGAATGTGGCAGCAACTACATAAAAATCAGCTTCTTTCCATCAAATCCATGCCATGCCGTGTCCTACCTACTCCTTGCACGCAACCCCTTCTAGCAAACAGAAAATGGTGAATTACTAACTGGACTCCATACAGTAACAAAGCTGCAACACAGAACAGAGAACTGTAAAACCTTGTCCCTTTAAGTCTTATAAACACATGGAACTTACCTAAATATTTGCCAGAATGTCTAAATACTGTCCTCTTACAGCAAGGTCCTGCCTGCTCTCTGCAGATTATATTACTGACTGATAAGGAACAGACCACCAAGGCTCACAGGGGTGGGCAGGATGCAAGGCACCATTATTATGATAATGAGCCACTGATTTGCACATTGTTTGCTTTTCTAATGTTTTTAAGAGATGGTCATCTTGATAAAAAAGAGGCTATATGACTGATTACTATTTGTTGTTACAGCATTTGGTTTGTTATCAATATGGGCAATCTGAAATAATTTGTTGAGGTAGATAGATGTTTCATTCAGCTAAGGGTCTAGCTATTGTAAAGTAATGTCCCTATTGAAAAGTTGTATCTTCCAAAGCATCAGTTCCAGTGGAAGAAGCATGTTTGAGACTGGAATAGTCCATTACATAAGTGGAAGAAAGGGTTACCCCAAATCTTGGGCCCATGCCCATCTGGTGTCTATCAGTAACTGTGCTTTGTAGCAATTACTTGCAAAAGAGGCCCTCCTGTGGAGAGAGGTCCACAACTTTTATAGACTGGCCTGAGAGAACACAGCCCCTGGAAGGGAAGGGACTGACCATATTCTTATTTTCAACAGCAGCATTAAAAAAAAAAAAACTAACTTTATGCCATGTTCACTGATTTTATGAAGTTTTTACATTTCCTTTTTTCATCATTGGTCTGAATGAAAATATCTACTCTCCTAGAAGTACTAATGTACGAGAAGACTTGGTAAAAAAAATCAAAGTATCAGTGGTGAATTATTCATTGTTTTGCTTTCTTGTCAACTTCAATCATTCCTATCAGCATCAGGCATACTTCACGTCTTGTATGGTCAACTTGAGAACAAGTACATGTTGCTGGCACTGACATCATTTCCCAAAATACAGACATGAACATCAACACCTCCCGACCCTGCAACTGGAGCCCAGTAATACCTGTGGGTGATGTGAAACAACTGGCCATGTCTAGACGCCTGGTGCTTCAGGTGAAACACCAAGCCAAGCCTATCTCAGCTGTCAGAAACAAGGCCCATACTACATCTGTCCTGTGGCCAAGAAACTAATTGCACAGAGACAAAGCCCAGCCTAATAACATTAACTCATCTTAACCAGGAGGTCTCACGTTTCAAGTAGACACAACAGTTTCAGGAGTCGCAATTAATCCGCAGGAAAAATAAGACAACTCTTGCAATATTCTGATGAGGTTTTTGTGCAAGTGAGAATCCTCCTGTGTGTGTTAGAGGTCAGCCTTGTAAAAACAAATGCTGACTGTGAGACCCAATTACATCCACCCTACACAGGCTCTCATCAGGAAGGGACTGCCCAGCTTGTGAAGCCAACTCCCTCAGGGCTAGTCATGAAGTCCTGGAAGCCAGCTCAACCTAGCTTCAGGATGATGAGTGCCTATCTCTCTACACACACTCTGCAGAAAATCAATACAACCTACATATCTACACTCCACTCAATCAAAACAACCTGCCTATCTAATTCCATAGCTCTTCCTAAAAGAAAGATGTAGAAGGAGACTCAACGAACCGGAGGCTGTGGACTTATGATGCCTGCACAGATTTCTGTTCAGTGGACCTTCCTCAATACAAAACAAAATATGAACTTTTTTTTGCAAATCTTTGTTGTAAGGACTACCAGGCCAATTTGCCAAGTGAAGAATGGCAGGAAATTCTTTACACACCAAGCGCACATTCAGTATTTCTTTTCACCAATAGATCTAACAAAGCAAGACGGAAGGAAGACGAAAAAAAAAATCATAATTCATCTGCAGAAAACATCAGAACAATGGCTTCTTTATGAAGTCTTGAGGAAATCTGTCATCGCTGACAAATCAATGCAGTTTTTTTGTAAATCCCAGTAGGTTCGCTGACTTATTAAACCTCTGAAATCTTCAATCTGTGGCTGATACATTCCAATCAATCTTTCAGTAACATTCCATTGTGGCTGCCTGCCTTACCCTGGTTCCCCTCCCCAGTCAGCTGTGTCTGATGAACAATAGGTCTCCATGAACACACAGGAGATCCTAAGAAACCATAGGAAATTAGGAACAAGTTTCAGTCATGCAAGTAATCTGAGATTTTCAGACATAAATGAAGTGAAGTTCTCGGATTACCAACATGATTAGAAAGTTATTTGCATAAGAATGACTACTTCTTTCCAATACTATTTCCCCTTTTCAATACTCTTTTGATATATTGAGATAGTCTTCAGGCTGTGTTGCACTACTTTACAGTCTATTGCAGCAATTTTGCAGTGATAGAGAAGCATCAAACTATGCCAGATATTCCTACCATAAATATCCATTGAATACAAATGTACATGGAAATGTACCCAGAAAAAAACATATTCCGGTACTTTTCTAGTGAGCAATACTTTCAAGTTGGAATACAAACTGCTTGACAACTGGTGAGGCCTGATAAGACAAAACTCCATATATTTTCTTTCAGGAGTTTACAGGTATTCATCAGTCTGTGAATCCCTCCCCTGAGAAGAGCATCCCTACTGCCGAGCTCGCAAAACTGACAGACGAAAATAGTGGCATCTCAATTGCCATGACAAGGAAAAGGAAGGATTAGTGTTACAAGTGTGTCTGAAGATATGACAATTGTGAGAATAATACTACCTCCCTTGGGGTATTGACTAATCATGCAGCTTGGAATCCACTACAGGAAGATTAGCAAAAGTGGAAAAAATGGAGACAAAGGAAAGCTTTGCAAACAGGAACAGGATTTCTTGAACCATACCAGGATTTCTATACAGCCAGCTAAATGGTCTGGAAAATGTGTTTGCAATGGTAAAGTAATTGGTTCTCATTACTGTAAAGAAAACAACTCCCTTCCAAGAGGTTTGATACACCAATACAAACTAGCGATGTAAAACCTTATACAAGACCCCTAATAATATTTCCTTGTTTACTATGCATACGAGTATGAAACAATCAACTGAGTTATTTTTTTTGTAGTTGGATATCATTCCTCTCTGAGGCAAACAGTAGCATGACTAAGAAAAGTAAAGAAACTGGTAGCTTAAAAAGCATACATTGCACTTGCTCACATTGCCACCTGAGACACCATGTACTGGGACCATTTCAGAGTCAACGCATTGTGCTCTCTACTCTACACCTGTAATTGAGAGATGATGGCTGTCCTCTGGGGAGTGGTCAGGCGCCAGACCTGCTGGCAGGTGAGGGGAGGGCACAGGCACCCTGTTGTTGGAACAGGAGACAGCAGTCTGCTCCCAGCACTTGGGGGATTCTGCCATGGAGAAAGTGGCACAACCGCTGGGATGCCCAAACAGATCTTAAACCTTACCCTACATGCTAACCTGGCATGCCAGCTAGGACAAAGGTGTGTTGTTAAAGAAACTCAGGTAGCCCTAAGGTAATTAATCATTTCAAAGCTGTATGGGGAGTCCATGGTCTGTTATACCAGTTTAAAATACCGATTTTCTTCCAGAAGAAAATGGTGTCCTTTTGTAATGACATAGAATATAACTAAAAAAACACAAAAAGAAAACTTCAAACATTGTCAACAGGAGGACCTACAGGAAAGGTGGTAAACTCTACACATACAGGATGGGGAGATGATGGACCTGTCGTCAAGTCATCTGATGAAGGATGTACAGCATCTGGGATAACAGTTTGTATTCCTTTACATACTGAGAAAACTGTTAACTCCATCATGTAGACAAAACAATATGAAAAACATTCTAACTAGGAGCCAAGATTCACACTGTCACGCATATACCTTCTGAAGTTGCTTCATAACTTTTCACTGGCGTTTGTCTGTATCAGCAAATATGCAACACACTGTGACCATGTCTAGTCAATGTTTTGACTTCTCAGAGAGAAATGGAATGTCTCTTTGAATTGAAAAGCACTATCTACTTTATGATAACAGCACTTTCCTTGAGGTCCTGGCTGTTCAACAACACATTCTGCTGCCATATACCTGGATGTCAGACTGCAAGTATTAGACAGACACACCCAAAGGGACTTGGGATCTGCTGGAAGCTCAGGTGCTTACCAGACATCATCTGTCTAGTCAGTCCCCATGGAACCTTCCTATATGAACAATTCATGCCCACCTGTGGAGGGTTGTGTGGTTTAAAATAATAGCCACCTCTGTCAAAGCTGCTTTCACAGTTATTTGTCAAAACACAAGATTCATCGCTATTACTCTGCCATTTAGCTTATGTACAGCATCTTCTGGCAATCAAATTTCACTGTCAATGTCTAACCTTCATCGAAGAAACATCACTGCATCTTTTTTTGTCAGAATCACACTCACAGCACCATACTGATTATCATTCCTGGAATGATAATCAGTATGGTGCTGTGAGTGTATCCTTATCTCCTTGAACACCTGACCAAGTCCATTATCCCTGTCCACAGCAAGCTATCTCCATAAGAGGTCGGTAATGAGACCAGTGGAACCAATAGGACTAGTGTGATTACCAGCCTCCTGCCTGTGATCCTGCCCACTGCTGCATAATACCATCAACAGCAACATACACATTCCCAGCATGTACCAGGCAGGCTCATGTCAGACTCATGTACATATGGATTTCCTCTCAAAGACATCCAAGCTCTCCACTGGAGAAGGTCTTGAAGAAAGGCTTTCCGCTCCCCTTTCACCTAAGCCTTTCAACCCAATTCAATTTTCTGATATAAATCTAGGAACTCTGAGGGTTTTCTACCCCCTTCCTGTGGGGGCCCTGGCTGGAGATTTTACCACCAAGCTGTTCAAACTTCCAGTGAAATCACAGCAGAACGAATAGGGTCTACTCCTCCACAGGTACAGCCATAAACCAAATGGCAATACCATTACGTTAGGTAAACATTTAAGGTAAATTCCATTATCCAGCACTCTTCCGCACTACTAACCATGCAGTAAGCCTAGCCATTATGGAAAAAGAAAACATGCTTTACAACCATCAAGGTTTATCTGCTACCATTCCTACCAATACAACAGTTGGATCTAGAAACTAATTAAAGGGGCATTTAGAGCTTTTGGTCCTTATTTATATAGAAGCTTTATCTACCATGCTTCAAATACAGGATAGGTTTAAGATTATACTGACTTGGTAAAAGGGATGAAAATCAACATCTTTCATTCCTCTTAAGAGAATACCGCAGGCAGGCAGTTTTATTATCAACTCACGCATGACAGTCATGAAGTACCAGAATTCACAATGAGATTGGTGCCTAGATGACTGGGTCACAATTTGTCATAAAATTATTATTATTAAAAACAAATATATCAGCTTTTCCCCAACCAATTAGTGACAAAATAACGACCTTTGAACAGATTAGGGGCCTTCAGCTGCCTTGTTTCAAGGGAATAAGACCAAGCTCTAGGGCACAGTTATTATCTATGGACAAAACCCCTGAAAGAAAGAACTCCCTGGGAACTGCAACCATAGTACAGGTATGTGAGAACACAAGAATGTCTGGGTGCCTAAATACACAAGAGCTTTAGCCATGGGTGTAAAACTGACATCAAATTATCTGCTCTATTTCCCACACATTCTGCTTCTCACAAAGTCAAAGGACTTTATGCCCTTGAAACTGCACTGAAATTCACTAACAAAAAGGACCAGTAGCACTTTTAAGGACTGTGGTCCATTATGTAGCCTGACATTAATAGTACAAGACATTAAAACCCCTGGGTTGATGTGTACATTTCCTAACAAAGGATAGCATGAACATGTTTGAAGGCAGCCAGCCACCCCACTTGTCAGCAGCATCAAATAAACTAAACAAAATAACTGCAGCAGGCACAGATGATAAATACGGCTTCTTAGAAGGTGTCAGAATACAGGGTCAGTTGATCAATACCCCAGGAGCTGATTGTCTGAGATTGCCTGGCCAAAGTGTGCTGTGGATCGAAGATTAATGTTCTCTTTACGGTACAAATTAATTGTACAATGTGCTGCACCATAACACTGCAACATACATCATAAACTAAACCATCACAACATGTCAAAAGAAATCTGCAGAACGTGACAGTATGGCTTTCATCGGTGCCGGAAGCTTTCTGGTGGTTCTCTTCTGCTGCAGCCTCCTCCCTGCTGCAAAGCAATGATTTATATGATCAAAGGAAGCTGTTGAACCCAGGGGCAAACCAGAGATGGAGAAATACAAGAGGCTCGAAGTGCAAATAGAATAGAGGTATTCTTATGTTTACAAAGGGAAGGAAGAGAGACCGCTTACCCCAGGAACAGCTGAGGCTACAGCTAGGCTGATGGTCCAACAAATGTCAACAGCATCCATCTTGGATTTAGGGGGAGAGTCATTAACCATCACAATGGGTTGGACAAGTGGTCCTCAGAAATGGAAATGTGCAAGAAAAACCCCTTTTGATGTTGTGTGATTTCAAAACTTTTATACTGACAATGCTTTTCTATCACAATCAAGTGATATCAAAGGAGTAGTAGTAAAAAAAAAAAAACACAAAAGACTTTGGTCTCCCTATAACAGTTAGTGGTTTGTTCCAAATGATTAATTACCAACATGTGGAGCCAACCATTGCTTATCAGGAGGGAGGCTGCAGCTAATCCTGCATTCTTCACTCAATGCTGGGAGCGTGTGACAAATAAAACATTCTAAAGGGGCAGGACCCCCTTTGCCTTGTCAGACCTACCTAGATCTACAGTATGCCCAAGGCTGTTCTGCTACCACAGGATTAGGACCCTCCTAGCAACAAAATCTAAGCCAGATTTTGGCTAGAAGAGCAAAGCCAGCACAGTACTGCCCCCTCTGACCCTGCCGCCTCCTCAAACATGCAGGGGGACATTTGCATGTCCCACACACAGCAGCATGCCAGATAAATAAACATAGCCCCAATACAGTACCACACATAAGGACCTTATTCAACCAGCTTGCAGCTTTCTGAAAGGATGCACCCAGTAATCTCAAATCTTCCACTTGAACTCTGGCATCACCTTTCCGTTCTCAGGGTCCCAGTTTTTTTGCTGCAGGGGCTGATCCTGGCTGGACTTGGCAGGAGGCAGACACTGCTGCGAGCTGGGGGAGACTGTGGGCCAGATGGTTTGTGTTTACCACAATCAACAAGAACCAACAGGCAGAGGGACAATCCAAACACCAGTGCCTCACAGGGGTGGCAACAAGCACCTGGGAGTCAGCAAACATGGCAACCAAACCTGAGGAATCTCCACATGCTTCTCCATCACTTGCAACTAGAAATTAGTTCTTCTTTGGTTCTTTGTAGCCAACATCGACATGTCCATGTTACAAACAGGTATCTTTGCAAGCTGATATTGGACGGGCAGAACTGTGCAAACATGAATGGATTAGGCCTCAGTCCAAGTGTGACATTAGACAGCCAAAAGTCAGCATACCTTGTTAGTACGTTTGGTCAAGATAACATTCCCCTGTGTATCCAAGCATGCTGAAAATGTCAGGATACCTGGCCCACATACAGACTTGTGAAACAACTGAAAAGGCTTGTATGGAAATATGCCTCTTCATAAATTTTGAGATATTTTACAAAACACACCTCTGGCCAAAGCAAGAGTCAGACAGAACATCTCATTTTCGTTAGACTGATGAGCATGGCCACAAGCCACTTATCCTACCTCTCCCATGAGTATAGCTGATAACAGGGTATGCCACTCTACCATTAACAAAAATGGTCATTCTGCAATCAGCAGGACAAACTTTATCCATTAAACTCACTGTTTGGTAATTAGTGTCATTGGTTAATTGGCAGCTCAACCCATCATTGATCAAAGGGAAAACATTTAATACTTCCTGCCTCTCTAATTACACATTGGCTACACCCTAATGGTTTTCCAGACATAAGAAATTAGGCAAAAAATTGCTTAAAATGAAAATAAGAGACTTTCTTCGTCAGGCTTTCTGGCCCATTTCTTAGTAAACCTTAGCAATGCTCAAAGTCTACAGTAAGCCAACTGCAGATTGTTTTGTCATTTTGATACCTTTTCTCTCTATATAGATCTACTATCATGTTTATATTCTGTCAGCTACTGACTGCACCCATTGAGGCTATGTTGAGAAAACTCTCCACTCATTTCACATGTCAGAAGTTCTGTTTGAAGGAGCGATGTTCAGAAATTCTGCAGGACGATGGTTGTCAAACACTAAATTCCATGAGCATGGGTGGATCCGAGTGAAGTTGCAGCATTACAGCTCTCCATTTCCTTTTGAAGTATGGTACACAAACATAAGCTGCAAACCTACCTTTCTTAGAGGAGAAAACCTTTTCTCTCTCTAAACTTTTGGACCAAGCATTTGTGTATCCCTAACTTTTGGGCTGCACACAGTTTGGAAAACAAGAAAGGAGAGAACCCAGATAGGATTCTGGAATGTTGGGAATGGCAGGACATTCCATACTGAGTATAGGGGTGCTAGAGCTTTTGACATTTTCATGTTGATAAAAGATGTCTTGATTTTCAGACTTGCTTTGAATGGTCTTTCTCATTGAGTGGTCAAGTACTCTACCACTATCTGAACAACTGCCACTTACACAACGTTGACCTAAGGCCCACTTTACATTACGCTTTTCGCGTTAGCGGGACTGGCGTTAGCGGGACTGCGTTAGCGGGAGCCCCGTGTAAAGAGAGTTCCCGTTAACGTAGTCCCGCTATCGTCAAATTTTCTCCCGTCCACTCCGAAGCGTACGGCCGTAGGCTCAGCGGGAGTCCCCGTCAACGCCAAACTGCGTATAAAGCGAACACGTCGGGCTCGCGTTAGCGGGAGTCAGGGTTTAGACGTTTAGCATAAAGCGCGCGCTTATTAGCATATGGCGCGAAAAAATGGTGGGTACAGAAACTCAGATTTGCAAAACATTGGAGGAAAATTGCCAGCAGCGATCATGTTCATAACGCTGGGTAAGAATACAGTGATAAGAAAACAGTCTCCCGATAGTTACTTTTTTATATACTAGTAGAATGAATGTCAACCCAAAAATCAACCCGAACTACGCAGAAAAAATAGTTTTCACGGCCTGCCTTTTCCGTAATGGCCACCTACGCAGGCTCTTACGTCAATCGGGTCTGCAGTCAACCTTCAAAGCAGGCGGGATGTCAGCGAAAAATAGTCTCATTCTCACATTTTTGGACGACCTACTTTTGCACAATTTTCGTGGAAGACCTGTAAAAAAATATACAAGTTCGATTCCGAATATTTCCTCCTGCAATACATCGTTACGTTGTACCGAAACCAGAAGCCGCTATCTCTGCAAATTTTGTATGAAGTAATCCCATTACGCGTCTCCGATTGGCCGTTGCTATGACAGTGGTGGCCGTTGCTATGACATTGGTGGGGAAATTCCCGCCACATGAACTGCTGGCAGCTTGAGTTTTTACGTACGAGGTAGTTATTATACCTGCAGGAATTGTGCGTATATTCACGGTTATTTCAGTACGTAGCCATAATTTAGCAGGTCATCACTGAAAGAAAGGGATCTTCTATCAAACAGTTCGCTTTGAAAGGGTTTTTAAGTGCTTTTTTATCGAAAATTTTGTGGTCGAAGTTACCGGAAGTGTCAGCGAAACAACAACGTAGTCAGGGACTTGTATTTCTCATGCAAGTCACGTATTTGAATTTTCAATCACTTGGTAGCGGTATGCAAACAAAAAATTAGCATTTGTTCAATATAACAACGTGCAGCTAAAAAGAACTGCGATCTTTACGGGTAGACTTTCACCAAGATTTTACATTCCACCGCGCGCCGCGGGTGTCCTGTCAGATTTCCGGGCGGTGTGTCTAAAGAGGTGCCGATAGCGGCGTCCCGATAACGGGAAATTTACCGCTAACGCGAAAAGCGTAATGTAAAGTGGGCCTTAGTCCGTAAAATGAATATAACACACTTTTCCTGCCCCCAAAATTAAGCTCAACTGTCAACATCATCAAATTTAAAATTAAAAATTATTAAATTAAAGTAAAAATTAGGAAATTCCATGATTTTTGGTGAAATATGTTGCCTTTATGCACCAAAGTTAACAGATATGGCTGCTAGACTTTACTCCAAACTTCTCATCTCGGTACACTGGGTCTTTCCCTTTGTCTGGGAAATACTTGGAATGATTGGTACCTGCAGAATTGGGCCAGAGGATGTGGAACACAAACAGTGAGTCACAGAATTGTACACTACAAGTCAGGACAGCACATAGCAGAGGTGGCAAACAAACTACAGGCAGGAAACAGTCCGAAACAAAAGTGCCGCAATTAGAACGCCGGTAAGCCAGAACGCAAACAGAGATTGCTGGACCGATGTGGGGATCCTTGTCGCCACATTTTCTTGGGTTTGTCAAAGAAGTGGGTTCTTAACCTTTAAAAATATCAGGTCTATTTTGGGACAGGTAAACGTACTCAACTTAAGAGTGACAGTCCAGTGCATAAACATAGGATTGTATTTCTACTCATGCAACACTAAATCAGGAATTGTACAATGCCATCACACTCAAGAAAAGCAGTTCTGTCTTAACATAAAAGATATTTGTTGAACTTATATAGATAGATTATATAGATTTGTTGAACGTTTATAGAATTTCATCCCATCAGTGCTGATTGAAATGCTCCTTGTGTTACCCACTCTGTTGTCCCAGTCACTAAGCCGTTATTCAAGTGCTACAACCTTGACTTTGAGGGCCTGTAGGACACAGGGACACCCTTGTACGCTATCTCATAATGTGACAGGTACAGATTTTACAGTAACCTCGGGACTATCTGACTACTCTTGGGCAAATGCTACCTTGATGGCTGTTGTACAAAACATGATTCTTTCCTCTTTCGAAAGACTCTTCATCTGCCTCTGGTCAAGAACACATCCTTGTAACGAAGTCAAACAATTGCGATGTACAATGACACTTAAAGGTCAGCATAAGGCTAACTCTTTCCAAATATAAATAAACTGACGTCATATAGTACATGATACAAACCTTGGACCTCGTCTGTGTTTACATATACAGTACACACATAATATGGCACCAATGACAAAGGCCAGGAAAACCTATCGAAAAGTCTGATGCGTTTTCCGGACTTAACTTTCGAACAGAAAGTTGGTGACACTATGTCTAGACTGGACTCCCAAGGTGCATGTATGCTTGATGCTGAAAGCTTTTATGAGCAGCTAAGGTAGACAGTATCTCCATCTAAACTTTACTTTCCGCATTTTGATTTCACCTTGGTAGCAATACTCAAAGTCATCTCGGCAAAAGCATATAGATGAAATATTAGCCCAAAGAAATGTAAAAGTTTTAAATAATAAATGCACTTCTTCCAGAAGAAAGACTGCAGGCACCATGGTGTGTAGATAATCATCGGAGCCATTTTTCCAACTGTCTATGGAAGTTACCGTTCTCTGATAATTTGAACCCCGCCAAGAGTCTGCCTGGAGGCTCCAGCTATTGAACTGTCTGAACTAGGCCTGGGAGAAATATATAAGACTGCTTATCAAAGGAAAACACACTTGTTGCTGATATGAAATGGGAAGGAAATGAAATGTTTAATACAACAATGTCCTATTTACTGCGACCCCGAATTCAGCCCCCAAGCTTGAATGACACTAAGGTATTTCATCCATATGCTCAAGTTAAGTACCAAAGAAACTAATCATAACCTCAGTTTATATATATATGAGACCAACTCAGCAATTTTTCACTTCTCAGGAATTCATGGTAAAAGAAACAACTCCTTGACCTAGACCTGAATTTGTTGTATTTGTCTATCTAGATCTTTTCTACCTTTCATTGGTGGATGACCCCAGTACCCTCTGGACTGTAGCCAATGTCTCATACAAAGTACCGCCCTTTTACATGCCAACATCTCTACAACCAGTCATAGACCTTTGCTTTAAGCTAACAGAAACATAGTCAAAGTAAGAACTTGCACATAACACAGACTTTCTTCCGAGGAATTCTTCAATCAATGCTATACTGTAGCATAATAGTAAGTTACAAAACAGAACTTGGAACAGAACTTCAATAGCTTACATGACGTAGAAGTTACTAAAATGCACAAATTCAACAAGGCATTTAGTTACAGTAACACTGTCCCCATCACAACTTCTTGTGCAACTGAAAAGTTTCAAATTACTCTTCGGACCACCCTTAAATTCCAAAATGTCTGCCCTACCAATATTCGTGTCCACTTGAACTCTGTCTACGTTCTCTGACCCAGACAAGAATGCTAACCATATCTTCAATCTACAACAAGGCTTGGTTGTCGTGTGAAATATTACATCTACTTCTTACCACAAATAAGGCCCTATTTTGATGGTCCAGATTCAAACTAAGCGGTGCCCTTTCATGGTGATGTTACCAAAACAAACAAACCATCCCTGTGACTCTGGGTTAGAGAATAACCCGGACCTTTGAGGTCTTTCTAAATTGACAGATATATTTTCCTACTGTTATCACAATCAATGACATTCAGGCTCATCTATTACCTTTCTTACAAAATTTTTAGATATAGCAATCTGGTAAGATGCTAACTGCATCCTGTCATTGATCCAGTATCAAATTTGAACTGTTTTCCTTTGTGAAGATAAATAGAATCAAAATAAACCAGTTTTCTGTTTACTCAATTTATCTCAGCAGTATCATACACCATATATAAAAACGAGTGTCAGTCCTTCACTTTAAAGAATTAGAGCAAAATTTTCAGACATTGAAATGAAATTCGGCAGCAATTCAATTTCTACTACAACAATAATTCAGACAATAACAGTTCCGAAATCTCAGATGCTATCATTGTTTGTTTTCTGTGAGCCATACTGCAGTGTTAGCATTTGCATGGCTGCCTCCCTACAGGACAACACCTGTGCTAGCTCTCAAATTATGACAGGCATTCCTTACACAAGCCTCCCTGTTTGCATTGCTGTGTTTACTGAGAAATCAAGTGTCATAACAAGCCTTCAATCTGCCTTGAAAAGCTGACATCTCCATTCCATTGGAAACTCGCATTCCTTCCACTGTAAAGCTCAGTAAATATCTAAAAATTGCTTAACTTATTTATCACACGTATCTTGACATTTTAGTATGTTTCAGAATGGACTACCCGACAAGAAGTAGTGATAAAAGTATAACATAAAGCCATGTCCTGAAGTGAAAATCAATGTTCTAGCTTAGGTCTAATCCTTGTGTATGAAACATCATCAAAATTTATACAGCGACTATTGCACCAAAAGGGATTCAATACGTTTGGGTTCAAACAGCCTCTGTTTATGCCTCCCTGGTTGGTGGTGATACATCCTACAATTTCCAAAGGTGTACAGCTGTGTGTGTCTGGGGATGCTTCACAGTCTTTTCTGATCCTAACTCTATGCCATGGAGCCCCAACACATCCATCAAGTATTTAAGGAATATTGCTCTATCACCAGACCAAACTTCAAGAGAGCTGCCATATTTAGAAAGAAAGTTTTTATGTGTAAACTTAGCTCACAAAATACCTATAAACCCTTCATTGAATGCCTGGATTGTGATAGCCATTTCTAACAGGATGCAATTACTGAAGAAGATAGGAATGATAACACATAAATTTACATACGGCATATCCCAAATATTACAAGCCATAAATCACCTAGAACCCCATGCATTACCATGGAACATTTAATATACCAAGTTGTCCCTAGGAGCTACTGTATAATTGCTTCCCTACCACTGTTGATAACTAAAATATAGCCAGTTGTAGTATCTTCTTCTTTCCATTCCCCCAATAGATTATGATACCAGTATTCTGTGCACGTCAGTTACTGATCCAGCAGTACATCTTTTCCACATTTCCCTTGCAATCATGTCTTTGAAGTGACGAATCAACAGTCCTTAATCATACAACAGAACCAATCATAGTTCATACCTCATCATCTCAGAAATCAATCACCTATGGATGGAGCCCTTATCCACAGATTTCTTCCACAGAAAGGCCTTAAATCATCGGTCTTCATGATAAACTACAGAGAGATGATTTATCACAAGGCAAGTCAGATTCCTCACCTGACCAGGTAACCTTATACCAGCAGGTAATTCTCAGCTGACAGCAATGTATCACCACTACTCTTTCTATTTATCACAGTCAGTCTGAAAGTGTATGTAATGGTAAGCAGGTGAGAAACTTCAAACATGGTTGTCTTGACTTGCAACTACAACATAACAGGTTTCCATGGAACTTTCCAGTGTTTTTTGAGATACCCACTTGGTTAGTTTGCTTTTCCCATTACCTGTAAGTCTCGTGTCCAGCTATTGTCTGGTCAGGTGCGTCAACAAACTGCAGACGCAGGATATCCGCAGGTACAGTTCATGTGGGCCCCACATGGCCAGCTAGTCTTTGTTGGTAAGGTGCACAGAGCCATAATAAGACGGACAAAGAATGTCCAGAGATATGAATGAGAATATCAAAGAAATATAAACGAAAACACCAGCAAGAATGCAGCATTTGTTTAAAACAATTCTAAAGGTAAGATGGAACGGAGAAATGAAACAAAAAGCAAACATCTCCACGAGAATTCATTTTAACTGTCTGCGTGATATTCCTACCACGAAATTGGCAGACTATGAACTAGAACTCTGCCCTCAGAAGAGATAAGCCACCTCTGACATCCCCCCAATAGAGACAATAGAAACCAATTCGAACACACCTTATCGACTGTTTCCGCCTTCCTACACAGTGTTTCCTGTCTACCCCTTCATTACAACAAATATCTTCTTTCCTTTCTTTGATTCAGGGGTTGTATTTGTTGTCAGGGTTGTATCTCCTGCAGGTAGGGTTACCTTACCTGTGTTTACGTCTTTGCGCATGGCAGTATTACTTAAGTATTGTTATTCTTCAAGAGGATGATTTCTACAAGCAGGCACTTGACTAGAATGGACAGGTTAATTGCTCCTCTTACAGGTCACTCCTGAACATCCTAGGTTATGCCTGACTGCACACTTTTGTATACATATGGCTTTATCTCTTAAAAACAGAACAGATTCTGTAAAAGTGTGCAGACTGAAAACAACACTGTAGGCTTACAAGCACATCCATCTTATGCTATGGTTTTGTGTTGCTGACCAGGGTGACAGTCTAATCTGCACTAAGTGACAAGTTTGAGGGAGGTTGAAGTCCATGCCTTTGTCAAGGTTAATCAAATATAAACACCTGGGCTACAAGGTATGCACGCAGGTAAAGCCCAAGGCCTTTTAAGAAACAGTAAACCCAATCCATGTCACCTAGTCCACAACTTCTTCAATGGAGGCAGAAGTTCGCTTGGTTGGAAGAAAAAAGGCCCTTTAAGTGTATCATATAACTGACAGTAACAAGACAAACTGCCTATGACCCCAGGTCAGACCAATCAATGTGTTCTTTTAATAGGATATCCATCAAACTGGAAGAGTTCCAGAAATCTTTATATCAAGTTACTGCAATCCAATGACAAAGGCAATTCTGTCCATTTCACTGAACCCCTTTCTCTAACAACATCTTTCAAACTGATCTCATGTCGTTCAAAACTTTCTGGGATAACCGAGGCATCTATAATTTATAGAAAGTTGGGCCTTTTGTCTGCCTCCCTACCTGAGGTTTCTAGCCTCTGGGGACAGGGACTGTATCCTCTGATGTTTACATGCACATACCTGGAGCCCAGCCTGGGGCTGTGTGTCACAGGGGACCCCCAGTCTAGACTGGGACAGTTACTTGAAACACCTGACAGACTGTAGAACAGGTGCTTCCCAAAATTGTTACCTCAGTTTACTTGTGGTTTCAAAGACACCTATCTTCATGTTTTTATATCATATTCTGACTTAGCACAAGAAGTATTTCCAAGAACACAACATTAGTCAGGAATGCCAGTAAGGAACCCATGACCTCTACATTCAGTGTCTGAGAGCCCAGTCAACTGTCAATCAATGTCCTTTCTTGCTTCCATCCTGCCCTTGCAAAAAACAGCTAAAAATGATGAGAAGCAACCGTAACAAAAAAATTTCATTGCTTTCAATGTGAACTTTCCCGACAGTGGTGTAAGGTGGTGGGAAACCAACAGGCCCACAAACACAGATCTGCAAAACACCTTTGTTGGCAAACAATGGTAAACAAAACAGGAGGTAACGGGAGGTCACAACAATACAACATCACCGTTACCTGAGCTGGGATCATACAGGTGTATGGCTAATGTCAGACAGACCTCCATCTAAGGAGTACCGTGGGAGCATGGCACCTTTAGGCATGGGTCAGAACGTTTGAGGACAGTGCAAGGCTTTGCTGTACACTTAGCACAACTGGTGATGCCTGCCTAAAGCCAGAAAAGGCTGCTGGAGTTACCTTCTCCCTTGAAAGCTGTATCATCAGATCCATGCTAAAAATCAATACGACGTAACCTTGAAAGCAGTTTCACCACATAAAAGATGGGTGCTTGTACTGTTCTTGGCAACAACTACCCATGACTATGGCTGGAAGGAGGCATGCCTGCAATTGATCTGCATCCTTGGAAAAACACACTGGAGAACATCACACTTGGCCTCCTACCAACAACACCCAGAGATGTCGATATTACAAAGGCCACATACGACTAATGCTTTCTGGCATGTCACTCCTAATCAAACCCAGGAAAGTTTTCCCACATGAAGACATTGCGAAGGGATTTCATATGCAAATCTGACCAAATGTCCAGATAAACCAGCACCTGGCTCAAGTCTGGTGATTCTTAATAAGGATATGGAACATCTGTCTATCAGATTAGGGCAGGGCATAATTAGCTGTACAGAATATAAGCTCACTCGCTATATAAAATGTGCTGTATTTTCCAGCCTGTCTTTCAACAAAAATACTTATAGTAAGCCAGCTGTTTTAATCTCAACTGATGACATAACAGATGAACAAATTTCTCTAAAAATACATCCTGAAGTTTAAAACAGGCTGTTGTTTATACGGTAAATACTAGTAAGATGCAAATTATCATTACTCTAAGCTAATGGTTTATTTTTTCTTTACTGCTATCAAAAATCACCACTTAGAGAGGAGGTGTGAAGTAGATCTATTACTTTGCGTAATCATCTACAAACACAAAATTATGGAACAAAGAAGCTGGATTTTCAGGGGGATGGGAAAAAAACTTGATCTCCGCAAAGACAAACATCTTTCCTTTGTTCTTGGTGGTATTTGCTCTCCAGTTGATCAGTACCAGCCTGGCGCCCAGTCCTCCTGTACACACCCTGAGGTGTCAGAAAACAAGGGGAGGATGTTCACATCACATCACTTTTCTCCTGTCATGCTGTTGCTACCTATCCAGTTTCTCCCTTCCTCCCCCCGCAATTCTTACATTCCCAACCAACCAACCAATCCATGTGAGTGTGCTTGGATTTTCCAGCACAGAAGGATAAAGGCAACAAAACCAATGAAAAGGTCCCTAACCGAAAACTTAGTTTTGTAGCTGATGCAAGGCGAGAAAGCCAGCATGACCAGATTATGCACAACAATTAGCTCCAAGCCCCGCCTTTGATTACCCCCATACCACTGCAAATTCTGTGGTGTTTGCTTTGTGAAAAGGTACAGTCTCTATTTGCTAGGAAGAATCTGACCCTCTGATGCACACCTGCAGTTGTCTGACATTGTCTGAGAGAGGATAGGAAAATTCATAGCTGCAAGAGTAGACAGAACACAATTTTACCAACAAGTGAAACACAATTAGCTTAGAAAACATAAAGCAGATAATCACAGTGTAACCTCAGGAGAGAGTTAATATGAAGACCCCTGCCTTTCATGTTATTGCAAACATATCTTTATTAATGTTGGGATCATTAACAAATGGGTACAGCAATAACAAATACAGGTTAGCTGCTGGGTAACATTGTTACAATGTATCTTTACCAGCAAGCCTATACCATCAGTTCCATTGTAACAAGCTCTGATTTGGTCATGACAAATTCTCTCTGCTAAACGTAATATAATTTTTCTGTGAAAATGAAATAAGGGGTCCACCAAAGGCCACACAGTTTGTTCATTTTGCAGTGTTGGATCAGGCTGGTTCGTATTTCACTCAATTGTTTGCCAACCCTGTGCCCACTTCAGTCCCATTAGCACAATCCAGTCTTCCACATGGTGTCCTAAACTCTCACATCTCCTATTACACTTCTTCCTTCAAGCTATTGACAGCAATAAAAAGATGTATACCATGTCTTAGACCAGACTTTGGCATTCTTTGAAGCTTTGCCTGCCTTTGAGAAATTTAAAAAAAAATCATACTTTTTTAAAGTTCTGCCAGCACCACTCTTGTCTGATGATGCTTGTAAATTTATCAAACATATTCACATTATAACGTTACATATGTAGCAGGCACTACATCAGATGGAGTAGTAACCAGTCATTAATGAAATATGATTTATGACAAAGTAAAATAAACATGTACATGCGAGTTGAAGACATCCAGTTAAATCTAAAAGGTTGCTACCTGTGGAGACATTGCATGTCTGGGGGAGCCATGGTTCAGATTACGAATACTTACCGCTTCAGCGAAAAAACTTTGAAGTTTGGGGAGGAAAAGGCATTATTCCCGTCGGGAAGAATTATGGAGAAATGGCCCAGCTGTTGTACTTTTGATAAAGGCTCGCAGCGGTAAAGTAACGAAAGCCATCTGTGTGTGTATGCCTGGAGAGGTCTGGGCATTTTGGAGCTTGAGCATTGGTAAATAATTGGTATAGCTAACACTGCCTGCCTCAACCCCCACCCTTCTGTCTGAAAACTGTTGCCCAGACAGAAACTCTAAACATAAGTGGGCAAACCCTCCTAGAAACACGACACAGTGTCCCTCGTTCTCGTTAGATCAAGATAAAAGTCACAGCTGTTACGGGCAGGAATTCTAGCGCCACAACGGTCCCCGAAAAAAATATTGATAACAAAGATGGGGGAGGGCAAAAATCAACACGTTCGTACGGCACGACTTGTAGCACCAAAACTCACCCTAGAGAAGTCCTGTCGTCTGTACAGGAAGGACAGCAACCCTACACTGACTTGTTGGTGGGTAAGGGAAGCTATACTACAGCACAGACAGGAAATACTCCAGATAAGGGAGTGGGATGGCGGTCGGCATGAATCACAGCCGCTCACAGACGCGCGCTGCTTGCCTGCTCACTCAGCTGGCTTCAAGTAGCGGTTCCACCGAGAACACATCCAAACCCACACCACAAACTCACCTTAAAATGTTGGCAGCCTTAATCTTCTACTCTATGTAGTTGTCTGCTACGAAACTAGGTGCATTCCAGTGCCAAGAGGCCTCTGTTTCTTCAATTTTTCTTCGAAGAGGACGTCCTTGTTTCCCCTGCCTCTCAGCGGCCTCCCGAATGCCAGGCTTGCAGTGCGTGGGGATCGGCTTGCGGCTGTTCTGTCCTACATACTTCCTCCCTCCCCCGACTGAACGCTTATTTTGTCAATTTCCAACAATGCGATCAGAAAATGCGAAGTGTTGTATTTCAGAGTGAACAAATGTAATGAGCTTTTGCATGCGTTGCTGCATGTATATGCGTAATTGAAATGTTTGAAAGAAGCCAAGGAGCTTATTGATAGTCTTTTCCTGAGGGTATTCCACAAAACGTAGCAGCGGACCAGGGTCACACTCATGATTGGCATGTGTAAACTTCAAAGTCAACATTTGTCAGGCCGTCCACCAATCGGCGAGTAGAAGGTACAGAAACTGTCCAATCACAGCCAACTATCACAAGAAAGATCCCCCAAGACGCGCCAGAAATGGTTCACAGGCCCCCAAACCTAAACAGTACACAAGCAGTAGAGTAAACAAATCGCTCGTGGATAAATAGGGCGCTAAATTGGGCCCACATTCCGATGTGATGAAGCGCCTAGATCTGTTGATCCCGAGACCTCCAGTTACCTGGGGACGGGCTTGTCTGTTACCTTTGTTTGACTCTACTCTTCATTGTAAAGTAAACTTCCAAACTGACCTCAGGTTGCTGCCCCCAAGTTTTGGCACCATGTGATGTCAGCCTGGGTTTCTGGGTTCCATTCTCATTTTATCCCGAGCAAGGACCTGTTCTGATCTTACAGCGCGCAAAGATATTGTCTTTTCCCGCAACTTCTTTTTATCTAGTATTATCATAGAGTCTGCTTATCCCTGTGCTTGTATTAGAGAAAGATCACATTCTTGTTGTCGAGTGCTGTTCAATGGCGTTTACATCATGAACACAATACGTTATTACATTATTTTTACCACTATACGGTATACCAGTTATTTTTTCCTTGCCTTACGTTGTGTAATATGTGATGGAATTGCAGCTCATTTGGCATATAGGGGAACATGGACAACAACTGTTACTCTTCGAATGAAGACTCATCTGTGTTGGTAGTGTTACTCTTGCACTTGCAGTTGTAAAAAAAAAAAAAAAAACATAACTTTACATGTGAAGTTAGTACTTTGGTCGCTTGAGGAACAAAGATCAACAAAGCGTATAAAGGTCATGTAACACAAATGGATCCGGATACTGAAGCAGACTGTTATATGTCTATTTGGACTTGTCACCATTAAAAGTTAATTTCCACTAACGAGCCTTGTCAACAAGAGTGAAAACTTTATGCGGGGAACAGACAGACGTATACACGCTGTAGGTATGATTAGTTCCGAGAGAGGGCGCTTCCACAACCGTAACAGTTGCTCGTGTCTCGGTCTTTAAATACGGCACAGCAAGCTTTCATCATGAAAGCTCCTTGGTTAGAGTATTAATGGCTTTTCCTTCCATATTTTTGCAAGTGAAAGACAGTGAGAAGATACTGTCCTTGATTTACAAAAGAGCAACTTTTGACTGAGAGGAACGAGAATCCTCTATTTCCTGGTCATCTTAATAAATCTCTGTTGACTCTTTCTGACAGATGCCTGTCCCGAGGGGTGAGTAGAGCCACCGGAGATCCAGGCATCCGCTGTTGGTGGGCCGAGTCACGTCCTGTGTGAGACAGGAGAACCCTCCTCATTACAGCCTCATCTTACAGGAACAACACCATCCATAAGCACCTCTCATCACGGCTGATATATCCGTCCTGGGACACACATGGAGGCGGGGCGAGGAATGCACACGTTGTTCTAATAAATCTTACGCATATCTATCGACAAGGTGCCTCACTAGAGAATGACTGCAAATTGTATTTCCAGCCAAAAATCAAACGTTACTTTCCACTCAGAAGCATCGCATATGACAGAATTTCTATAACACAAACATTTAATTTGACAAGTGTAATCCTTCAGTATTTGATATTGTATCTCATAAACCTCCACTGCATATGAATTTCTTCAAATTCAGAAATTAAGAAACATGGTTTGTACTCTAGAGACCTGGGACTTATTGTGTGCCCCTTATCTGCGAAACCCAGAAGAAGTGACGAGGAGATCGTTTGACAGTAAAATTGAATCGTTCTGACACTGTGACAGGGGCACGATGGTTAGGAAATGCTAACCATATTCACATTCAAGTCATTCAATATAATTATTAAAGTGATATGTAGTAGGCATTAATGATTCTAGACAGCATGTTCCCATATCTGCCATTTAGACACGTTACGTGATCGGCATTGGTGCCACGGGTAACAATGAATTTAAAGAGAGATAACAGTTATGTATGTTCTTCATTCCTGGTGTTCGCTGACGTCATTTCCGAAAAGTCATCCAAAGGTCAGAGATGAAGCACCCTGTGTCAGCAACCTCTCTCCTATCTTGTACCTAACCGTGTCAAGCTGACGCAGACATCCGGCCATTCTAGACAGATAAGAATGTAAATGGGACACACTCTTCTTCTTCGTTTCTGTTTCTGCCACGTTGTTGCTATACCGGCCGTTTTTATTATGTTAGGCTGGGGAGACACACATGTATTCTCCAAGCAGAGGATTTGTCGCGGAGATAGTAGTCGTTGGAATTTTTACTGGATCTCTTCAGTAAAAATCCCGACGACTACTATTTCCGCGACCACACCTCTGCTTGGGGAATAACATACACGTACATTGTCTTTTCCGTTTGAACAATCTTCAATATCCTTCGATGAAGATTAGACATCCAGGTAATAAGATATATCAAACAAGACGTCACTGACGAAATAGAGTTCATGCTATCTAAAACGTCTAGATCTGACCGTTTCCAAAATCATATCCATTTGCTTGACTAACTGTTTTTTGCCAATAGTCAATATCGATTTAGAAAGAGTGGAAAGCTTCAGTTGAGCACGAGACCGTGGTTTTGTGTACCGATACCCGAATGAAAAACGTCATCGCATTACACCAAAATGAGCTAGTTTCAGATTTAGGCCACTGGGTCGATGCCGAAGAAGCAATAGCAGATAGCAATACTGTAGGGCGTTCCGGGTCTGGAGAAGTACTGGGCAACAGCCCTCTTGTTAGGGTAAAACGCCCAGGAGCCGGTGCTGTGCAATTACTAGAGTAGAGTAGAGTGGCTCATACAGTCTGTATTAGACATATCTTATTGATGGCTCATACTAGACATATGTTATAGAATACCACACGAAATCTTAAGTCCTTTTGGTTAAGTTATGCGCCGGACCTTGGTCTTAACTTGGCCAGACTATGGTTATTTTACCATCCTTACAAATACAGGCATGACAAGGATACTGCGTGCTATTCACACGGTGTACGACACCTTGCGGCAATGAAACGAAGTGCACGTTGTATTTACCTCCTGCATGGTTCCCCATTTGCTACTTGTTGGCTTCACGCCAGAACCTTGGCCTTCGTGAAAACGATAAATTCTTGTCTGTGCCATTTGAAGGAGTCTGTTTACATTCTTACGCGGCATGAACACCCGTAACTTCCATCAAGCGGTGCCCTTCCGTGTACACGAGTCCCTGGTGCCCGATAACGGGGACAAAACAACCAAAGGCAGGCTGGAATAACTTTTAAAGTATTATGAATATTGAAGGAATGCCGAGGGAAGAACAAAATGCTAATCAATGCACAGACAGAGAGATAACAGGTCTGAGCAATGACATATAACGTTATTTTTATGTAACAATCATGCTAATGTCAGTTACCTCCCACCACCCCCAAAAAACAATCGTATCGGATACATTTTATTGCTGGGAGAATGATGATAATACAATTCCAATCAGTGACCGTGTGGTATTCACAGACGGGCCGGTGATATATGGGCACAGTGGTATTTAGTTATCCCCCAGTGATGTACTGACGAATAACCAAAGTCAAAGGGACTGCTATACATCAGGCCTAGGTCAAGGTCAAAGTTGGCATTACAGGGAGCGCCAGTAGTGTTCGGAAAATGTTGGCAGCTCCTTGTGTGCTCTATGCAGATTACAACTGCTAACATTATATGGAAAATACATGTAGAAACTCGAACTTCTGCAATCTAAGACAATGAAATTACAAGTCGTGGAATAGATTTTTGTCCCAAACTTCAGAAGAGGACCCCCGGCAGATATAGCTGTCCAACCAAAACAGTCCCGCCGACAAGAGGAAGGATTTTTACACCCAATGTAACCCGAGCGTACATGCGACGACGCCAGATCGGCCTGGAAAATTCGTAACGATCTTGTCGCGGCCCTGTATCTGTTGGTAGGACGCCGTCCGAGTCGTATTCGGAACAGATAATTTGACCCAAATTCTGCCGTAAAACCATCCCCGTAGTATTAAGACTACTGGTAACGAAAGACCTCCATGATTTGACAGACGTAGAAAATCATCCGGTTCACGTTATCCAGTCCCACTTGTGTCCGGCGGTGAGATGGGGACCAGATGAACCCACAGTCGAGTTGGGGGAGGAATGTGGAACCCAGACTGGCCAGGCCTGACGAGAGCCAAATTTGGACAATAGTGTATCTCTTCTTACTTCGGAGCTCTTAAAATACAGGTAAGTGCTTAAGATAAGCTCAAACTAACGCCATATAACGTCGATGATACGAAGTACCAGATTGAGACATTTAGCAAGTTAGGACCCAGTTAGCTGTAACGCGGTTTACTCAATGCTTCTCTGACAAAACTAAAATACCGCGTATAACGCAAGCGTGACCAAGTTGGTTGTTTACCTCATAATTCTGCGCATATCTTTATCTAAATATGCAAATGCTGTTTATCTAGAACCATCTTGCATTGTATAAATTCTGTCACTTCATCCTTTTTTTAGTTAAGTTATACGACATCTTCTTGAGTTTCAGAACCTCAAAAGCTTTACCTTGCAGTCTGACACATCCATGTTTCAACGACACACCGTTGTTGGGTTCATATTGAGATAATCATGGATGGTATCATGATAGATATTACCGGTTATAAACGTATATTCTCCTGAGCTCGATCCGAGGAAAAACACTCCGTCAACAGCTAGACAAACGAGGGCAATCCGATGCTATTTACGTCATCAATAGATACACGTACAAAGATAGTGTTGCTTTTCCTGAACTGGGGGAGGGGGAGGGGCGGGCTGTGGAGGCACAGGTCCAAGTTGTTGTGATCACACGTACTCAGACTTCTGTTTATTTACTGTCCATCTGGACCTGGCGTGTTATATATCTGAGCTTCAGTAGGGACGTCCCTGGCAATCATGGACTCCCATTTTCATGTTTACTGTTACTAATAAAAGAAGGATCTTGGGGTGACAAATCCAATCAAACGAGATACTAGGTACCACAAAGCTAATACAAATACTAGTACAATATCCACATGTGTGTCTCTCTTTGCATCTACCACAAGAAAAGTTACTCATAAAATAATCGTTCATTCAATAAAACTCCGACCATTGTGTTTGCTTCTGCCCTGCCAGAAAGAATAACATGTATTCAGTGAATGAGTTAAAAACTAGGTTGGACAAATTCTGGGAGAGAGAGAAGTACAACAAGTATGAGTGAAGACTACAGGCAGATGCCTTCATCCCGAAAATGGAATCCAGGGCGAACCTCCACCACCTCCTGTACCAGGACCTATGGGGAGAAGTCGACAGTGTCATCGTCCAGGACTTGCGGACAGTGGGCTGGCCTTGGGACGACGTCCGGAATATGAGATCAGTAAGTCAGTTGTTTGAAGATGAAGGAAGCGCGCCATGGGATAATCACATTACTTCGACTGGCGCCCATAATAATCTGATAGACAGACTAGATGGCTGCACCCCTCCTCAAATAAGGGCAGTTAAATCCTTACTGTCAGAAGTCAAATTATCCACGTGGAAAAAAGTCACAGGACATCTGTGAGACGACAGGTGTATTATAAAGCACGGCACGTACTTGTGGCTGTTATATCCCCAGCTGGTGCTTGGACTTGTGTCTCATTTACCAGTGCGCTGTCAGAGTAAAGAAACGTTGGCCCATTCAGCAGCACCTGACTGTAAGAAAAACGTTCAGGAAAAGTGGTTGCGGGCTCAAAATAGAGTAGAGTGGAGTAGAGTAGAGTGAATCAGGTACAGGTCAGGAAGGAGCTTTTCAACGAATGAATTTTCATAATGTTGCACAGCTTAGACTTTGCTGATGGACGGAAGTATTTCAATTCTGATGTTGTGGATTAAAGTCAAAGGCGTCTTCTTCACGGGTTGTACCTGTCAGAGATGTGTTGTTCTCTCAATACAGTACATCCGATTCTACAAAGGGTATGCAAATATTCCTAAGAAGCGACTGGAGGATAAGGAAATAAAACGCCTCTGCTTGTACACCCGACCAGACGGGTTCCCAGACTCGTCTACCACGGCTCATTCCACAAACCCGAGATTCCAGCGGCGCCATGGGGATAATTTGGGTGGAAAAGGGACGATATGGACATTTGCTTTAGTGGACAAGTGTGTTGTTTGTGTGCGCAATCGAACCCGTCGGGCCCATCTTGGGACGATTATTCATGCCGAGAGGGCCGAAATCTGTCAACATTATCCCCGGCGGGGGGTAAACAGCGCATTCCCCGCCACTGCACGATCTTCTCTAGCTAGGAGTAGGAGAGAACAATCAATTAGCAGCAAACCACATGAGATACTAGTATAGGCTGCGGTGACCCTGCCAACTACCTTTTCTCAGTCGAGGTCTCAAGTTCAAGCCTGGTACTACACCCTGACTCTTACTGATCCTTACCGTCCATCTGAAAGCGCCAGGGGCGCGCCCGGAACGTCTCCTTCCTCCGAGGCGTAGGCGTGGCAGGGCGATGTTTGAATAAGCCGTCAACTCTGACCAAGGTAAGTTCGAGACTTACGATTTTGTCAGACAGACTTCCCACGTACTCACTCCGCCTGGAGGAATCTGAAGGCGTGCTGGGTCGCCAGGGAGTCGTTTCAGATGACTTTTTCCTCAGTGGAGGAAGAGTGCAGAACCGATTTGGTGCGCGCTGATGCGACACACATGTTCTACAAAAATAGATGGTCCTTCCCTGGTTCACAGTGAGCAGAGAGGGAGGATCACGGAAACGGGTCAACTGCCCCTGAAAGGTCCACCTACTCCACGGATGGTGTTTGAGAATGAGACGCTGACTAGAACCTTTGTGTGTCGTCCACTGGCAGTGAGGTGCCCTTGATCTAGACCGGGCCTCGTCCTTGATCGAGAGACCAGGGGGTAAGTCAGGAGTCGTGATATATGATCACAGTTCGCGAGTACTGTACCACAGATAGCCTGAGCACGGTAGCATATTGAACTAGAGTTCAACGAACCCATCTCTTCGCCAAATAATCATGCCTTTATTCAAGACTTTAAGGTCTTATTCATGTATTACTAAATCATGCCTTTATTTAAGACTTTAAGGTCTTATTCATCTATTACTAAATAGTACCTACCCCCAAACCCCACAAATGCTACCAAAACAAGACCTGATTGTACAAGATGACCTGATAGCACCCCTGGTCAATCAGAATTTCAAGCTTTTCAGTGTCCAGCTCAGGGCTTGTCAGTGTTTCCTCCAGCAAAAACATCTGTCAAACAGATGTGTCCATAGATATAGGTCAAGTGAGATACATGTATATACAAAACAGTTTATTTCTGTTAATTGGCCACTGATTACAATTAAATGCATCTTTCCATGTAGATTATTATTTTAAGTACTCATTCTATCTACATACCAAAAAATCCTGATGATCCGTCAACACGTTCTCGAGTTATTCTCGTTCAAAGTTTGAAAGGAAATCGGTGCCTGCAGTTCCCAAAAAGCCGCTAGGGGGTCCAAACTCACAGCACTTACTCTCTGCCCCAAGGGCTATCTACCACTCAAAAATCATGACCACAGCATATCCAAAACACGAAGTGTCAAAAATAAAAGTTTTGCTGCAGTACCTTAGGCAGTCACTAGGGGGCCCATTATCGAACTTGACCTTCGTTTTCTTGACCCCCACCCACCTACCAAATATCATCAGGATCCATTCAAGGGTTCTCGAGTTATCTTGCTTACAGACAAACGCACTTACATACAAATCCCGCTACAGCGCCGTAGGTAAGAGCCAGGTAAACCATTTTCGCACTTGACCTTCCTCTCCAAAACCGCTACACACCTACCAAGTTTCTTGAAAATCGCCCAGCTAGATTTTGACTTATGCTGCCCAAAACAAACTGCAAAAAACATACCAAGCTCGCTGCAGTACCGTAGGAAAACGCCAGGTAAACCGTTTTCGAACTTGGCATTCCTTTCGACAACCGCTACACACCTACCAAAAATCACAAAGTTCCATCTACAATTTCTCGAGTTATATGCTGTTGACCTACATACAGACCCAAGTCGACAAAAACATACTCTATCGCCATTGGCGAAGAGAACCAGGGGCCAAGTTACTACGTGAGAGTGACGTGAGTTAGTATAGGGCAGGTAGCGAAGAGATTGCCAGAATCTCCGAGGAATCACGGGGCGGTGGAAACGTTGTTGGAAAGTGGGCGGTAACGCTATATGATCCTATATATCATAACGCTTGTGCAACCATCCAAGATAATGGGAAATGCTCCTGTCTCGCTGACTCACTCAAGCTCTTGGAAAGGCCTTTCACTTGAGACCCTGCTTCCTGTTTTTCGGTAAGGAATACTTCCCAACCGGCGTTGTAGATTTTACCTAAAGTGCTCCGTAGATGTGGGCTGGGTTGGGCGTTGCTGTTGGTTATTGATATACAGACACGTACACGCTTGTAAATGTAAGCAATGATGTCTTGTGTAGTTTTGTAGATATCAGAATGTCCTTGCTCTACTCAGCCTTGGTCTACTCTACTGCTTGCGTCCTTGTTACTACCGTTGTTCGACATATTTACTCTGTATACTTACATAATATTGAGGCAGACAACAGTCGTTAGATGTTAGACGTGGATAAAAAGGTCTCCGATGTTTATTGGTGTATCTGTAGAGACGGGGAGATGCCGTCGTAGTGTTTTGACTCAAACAGCGGTCTTTGGCCTGAGAGAACTAATGTCGTGTTTTGTCGTGTTTTGCGCCCACGTGACAAATGCCTGGCCAAATACCGCGTTTCCTCCGCACACTGTGTGCCGCACCTGCCAGGTCATTACCGCCTGAGTTCTGCGTGTTGTTTCCCCCACATGGTCGGCCTTGTACAGGCTCGTTAGCAGGAAACGAAAGATCACAAACATTCTAAGAAATTTGACTTGATCTGCTTGGAGATTAGGGAAGACAAGGGAAGGAGGAGGAGGACAAAGGTATGGGTGTAGCCTGGTGGTACCTGGAGACAGTTGATTTTGCTGATGTGTGTTTTGTCATCGAAAGTTCCATTGTTATTTGTTTCGTCTGTCTAGCGTTTTGATCTTTATGACTAGTCGACCTCTTTTCTTTTCGAGACATAACAGTCGTGGCATGAGGAATGTTGCTCCCAATGCAGCGTAGGTGACTGGAGGAGGCCACACGTAGATTCAAAGTATATCGAGACTCGTCTCAATATACTTACCGTTTATACAGAAACGTAAAATAGCATGATCTTATCATCTAGGCTTTGATTGTGTTTTCGAAATAGAGCTAATGGTATTGTAATCCTCATCTCTTGAAGTGTACCCTAAACCTACAAAACTCATTTCTAGACCGCTAGATCTATTTGATTCGTCTGGGGATGCCTGCCAACCATTATTGCTGGAAGCCTGCCAACCAAAGTGCAGGAAACTCGCACGTCTGCTGACGTCACGGCACGCACCAGGAGTACTAGTAGCCGGACAGATGCGGCCCCTTTGAAAGTTGTGTTTGTACTTGGCCGTGTTACAGTTCCCCCGTAAGTGCCTCTGTCGATGTTGGCAACACATCAGCCGAAAATGTCAGGGGGAAGTTATGCAAATACACGGAAGAGCCGTAACTGATACAGCTGTTAGAAGTATCTGTATCCAAAACCAAGTCCTCTACATACCACTTGTAAGTTGCGGGCTCACTATAGGGCAAGCCTACAGCTGACAGTGTCGGTAGAACATCTCCAAACACTTCGTTAGTGGGGCGTTGATGTTTACCTCTGTCGTCTGTTTTGTAAGCCTGGAGAAGGAACATCCAAGTGAACACCGTCTACACTTCGACAGTGTCAGCAACAAATGCCTTGTCTTGTTTCACGTCTACGTCTGAAAGGCAAAGATGTGCGCTTGTTGCTTTGAGCTTTGACAATGTCTTGTAAAAAGTTGTATACTAGTATGTGGATGTCTACGCAATGTCGACGGAAGTATTTGACAATGTCGCCATCTGGATCGCCCACATTTTGAGCGTCGAAAAGTCGCCCTAATTCTGTTAGAACAAGGTTGATATTTTGTTCGATACGATGACAACAAATAGACCTGAGACCTTGACGGTGGTCTCGTACCCAGGGTCATCCGGTCTTGTTATCATTGGGGCTGAGTTCCCGCCTTGGCGTTCTCGTCCGTCGGATATTCATACCTTAGAGGAAGAATGGGGTCATCTTCGCGATTGACATTTCTCTTTTGGACTAAAACCTCCTGACGAGTGATTTGGACCACGTACAGTGTCGCGTTTGTTTGGGGAAAGTCACGTTTGGTCATAGACTTCGTCTTGGGTAGCGCTTTGGGAAGGTCAATTGCGAAATTGGATGAACCCCAAATACATTACTTATATGTTCAACCTTTAATACGCATAGTGTCCCATTTCGCCCAAACAGGCTACCAACACCAACCTGTCACCCTTTGAGCATACACAGAATGAGGAATCGCGGTACAGTAGTACGCCTAATATGTTACAAGGGGAATAACATCGATCCTAAGTGGTGTGGTTGACTTATGGTTTTGACAGACTATTTGCGTCAGGGGCATTTCTTGGGTATGTATGGGAATTCTGGACACATTTTCCCACGTTACTAAAGGCTATTACACATTAATCATTGGCGGTCTGCGGCTGGTATGGTCTGTCCAAGGCTACTTCTTTCATTGTATTGTAGTTCTTTATTTTCCAAATGCATAATCTTCAAGCAGATCCTACGGTGACAGCTTATGCTACTATATTATGATACCGTAGGATCTGCTTTGAGATAACGTATACAAAAAAATGTAGAAATATAATACAATGGAAGAAGATTTGTAAAGTGAAAGAAGATTTATGTAAGGCCACAGAATGACAGATGTAAGGGGCATATACTAGTTGTCTTGTTGAGCTACCTCCGCTCCACTGTCCACGGTGAGAATCTTGTCAGCACCTTGTTCACTCCGAGGAAATTGGTGTCAAGTGCACCTGGCCTTATGTGTCCACTCGCTGGCCTTGGTTTTCGGAAGCATGGTATCGGGGCGGACATGGCAAGATAGTGACAGCCTATGTAATGTCTGCTTCCATTCGTATGATATAGATTTTTTCACCGAGATGGAAATGAACGGGTGCATAACATTCGCTCTGAGCATAATCTCGGCCTTGGAGATTACAAAGCGACCGGTAAGGCCTACGCACAACAACATAGTGTGTTCGTTTAGATCTCAACTAACTATGGGAGTGCACCTTTATCTAAACAACACCATGGTGCACAGCAAACACTGCCTCGCTGGTTCTCATTTTGAGTTAACCTGGAATCCAGACACTGCCGCAGCGCTGCTCTACAAGGCTTCCTGATATCAATGGTCACGGTCATACTAGTATTTAATCCATTGGTTCTGTTGGTCTTACAATCATCGCGTGACGGATTAGAGGCTAAATACGGAGAATTGTCTGCTCCCTCGCTGTTTAGGGTGTTTCTTTATCAACTTTATGAGCGTTGTGTATAACGGTACAGCGTGTACGTGTCTGTAAATTGATGTTACAAGTTACCCTTGAAAAAAATATCACCAAAACACCCATTGTACTAGTAGTACGTTGCCTTTGTTAAATCTCGTTATGACCGATGTTTCGTCCAATGTTTCGGATTGGCGCACACATTGCCAAGTCTGGCCACGTTGCCCGGTGAACTGTGGGTCTGTGTTTACGTAAGGGAGTTATGGTCTCGCCCACTTTGACCTTACTTTAAATATTAGTACATGCATCACGTACATGCCTGAAGGCATAGCCTCGTAAAGTTGGTAGGGGCAGCACGAAGCGATCGAATACATCTGTGTATCATTTTAGACTGAAAAAAAAGAACAAGTTGGAATGTAATATTCAACATTGAGTTTAGATTGTATAGTAGAAAGAGGAAGTAACACGTTATGCCCACTTTCATTAGTTTCAAACTAAGAAGAAAAGGCAATAACATACAGTATGGTATTTCCTGTTTAAAGCGTGTATTATTTCCTTTTTTCAAACGTGTTGTTTCCTCTTTCAAACGGGAAATTGTAGTGAAATTTTGATACAAAACGCCGCTCCGTTGACTTGGCCATCGGGGACAGTTGTCCTGGCCGTAGTCCTGTTTCCCGCTGCTTGATCCTTCACACCCCAGTCTATAGATGGTCCATATAGTGCTAATAACTCCCTAATCTACTAGTTCGTTGTTCTGTGATAATTCCCGCCTACAAAGGCCCCTCATTAGTCCGAGAGGAAGTTGTTTACACCTTTATTCACACGGATTGAGCACCCAGCCGAGTCGGTCAGCTGGGACGTGTCTTCCCGGGGTTCGGAGTTCACATTCCGGGCATTTCCTGTTCCCTGCCCTCCTGGAGACGTGGTCAAGAAGACGACATTCGAGATATCCTCGGGCCATGTCGGTACGTGTGGTCAAAGTATTTTGCTTACCGCTAGCTGCGCAAGTTGTTTGTGTGACATACTTACAAGTTACGGTGGTGAGACTACACTGATCGTCAGATGGTACTAAGGTTACCTCCCTCAGTCCTTTGCGCGCAATCCTTGGTCACTGCCTGGTCACTTGGTCAGACTCAGAACAAGGACTTGAAGGAGGTTATATTGGTCAGAGCAAGGCACTCTTTGGTCAGAGGACTTCTTTACTTGTAGGGCTTGTCTTGATCTTCATGAGAAGGTTGGTGTATATACTTGTTGGGCGATAGGAATCTAGGAATGCAGGTAGGAAACAAGAAAGTTTGTCGCTACTGATAACGGCTTCTCGGACTGAAGAAGCCTTGTGTTGTCTCAGAGAAAGTGTAAACACAACAAACGTTGTCACTACTACAATTCCTGTCGGTGACCAAGATAATGGACCAAGATAATGGTCAGTCAGCATATCCTGACCCAATTCACTTGAATTCAGATAACTATTTCGGAATGTCGATCCCATCGGCGGACTCTTACTTGTTGTAGCTTGATGTGCTCTGATGTAACTTGATGAGGACTGGGTTTAAAAAAAAAAACGATAAGAAATGTCATGGCTGCCCCCCAGTGCACACGCACTCTTCATGCATTCCCCTGTATGTATACCGATCCGTCCCTAAGCTAGCTGGCTATCTCTGCCGGGTTTATCAGTACTCCGGTTTCTGGACATCAGTGGAGGAGAGGGTTTACGAGACTTTATTTGGCAGGGGCCCGTGATCTGGCCCAGTTGGAAAGGCCCGGGGCCAGCTGCCGGCGTCACTTCTCTGGGGATTAAAATTTGGGCCTCCTCCTACTGAGGATCCTGAGAGGTTGGAACTCCCAGGGCACATCTTGGACCTACAGGGACTCCAGTTGTGTGAGTACGGGAGAAAATAGAGCAGGGGTACTTTACTTGTGCTTTGCTGCCCTAGTCTGGACAGGATTTTTGCCTTCTGCGAACCCATGTATACACAACGGGCCTAAAGGGGACGGGTGCATACTTGTAAGACATCGTGTGTACAAACTTTTTACGTATATAACGACGTGAAAAGGACAATTTTAATTTTGGTGTAAATCTATGAGTCGCAATCACGTTCAAGCTTAAAACATAGCGGTTATTTAGTTATCCACATGTAACGTACGGAGGATCACGTAACGTTATTTGGGAGTTGGCGTAGAACGAGGACAGGTCCATTTGCATGTATTTGTCGGAGGTATTTGTCTACCAACGTTGTCACTATTCTAAGAGGGTAATAGTGGGCTGGATGTCTGGCCATGGAACATCAACGATGACCAGATATGGAGTAAACTCAGTCGCTGATTACATTTATTGGTACCAGCCTGTAGACAGAGGATTTACGCAGCTGTATATATTTTTGGGAGACCGAACGTCAGACTGACGACCACCATGTGGGGTCGTCCCAAACAGATGTGCCACATGGGGGTGTGAATTGTCATATTGTTGTTTTCAGAGCCAACATAAATGTGTCATCAGAGACAATATTTGTCCGTGAGTTCATATGTAGAGAGGCGGTGCTGGACAAGAAAAGGCAGCAATAACTGTTTGTCGTGTCGCCATGGACAGTTCCTGTATCGATCCAATAGAGCAGTTTCACAGACCATCAACCACGATTTCAGATGGAAATCACAGCCAGTTCCGGCAAATACGCGGGATAATGGCCACTCGTTTAGGTTTATGGACCGAAGTGGGAGAAGACAAAAGAGTTTGTTGTCAGTATTGTGGTTTGAAATGGAGGGTAATTTGGCAATTTTACATGTGACTGGTGACAATAATCGCACGATAATGACAGTCCTGCAGCGCGAATGCTTGACCCCGGTCGAACAAACACAGTGACAGTTGAGAACTTTCCAAGCGACCACCCTGTTGCACCCTTATTTATATTGAATACTTCGAATGTCAAATTTACGAAACCAACGACCGTTCCAACCACTCAAGTCCTTTCATCAGATGTTTATACAATTAGTATACCTTGTGGTGCAAATAGATCATCAGTGTACATATATCTATCTGTGTTATACCTATTTTAACCTTCTTGGTGTTCAGCAGTATGGATGCCTTCAGTTACTAATAGTAATAGTAAGTATACAGCTTATGCCAGGACGGTCTATACCAATACACTGACCAGACTGTGCTGATCAGATGAAGACAGAATGAATCCCTGACAGAGATATATTTTTTTCCAACCCATCCGTCAATTTTACCCCGCCCCGACAAGAAAATACACCACGATCTTGGCATGATTTATGAGGCTATGTATTTTGATAAATGGTTTGTTACTTTATATAGAGTACATGTATACAAGGAACCCGTTTTCTTCTCCGATTGAATAGGACAACAAATAGGTTGAAACATGTCATTGGGAGACGACGAAAACCCTGATCTCTACCGGAACTCATCTGTCAACATTTTCTTGTGGCTCTACAACTAAAAGGTCGAACCTCCGAATTCTATAAATACAAATTGACATCAGTGTTGACACCTAAACTTAGAGTTTAGAAACGAAGTATCTGTGTCAAACCAAAGAGCTTTCATGAACGTAACAAAAAAGTGCGGGAAAGCGAATGGTAAGCAAAATGGCTGCATGATTAATTACCGGGTGGGCGATGGTTTAGTCGGGATGCGGGCTGTCCGGATCCTCCCGGCTGATAACACAGTCCGCTGACTCCCAAAATTCGCCTTCTCCTCTGGAATCTGCACATGAATGTGCCGCTTTTGTGTCCGCACAAAATTCAATTGACCGCCGAAAATTTAGCTGAAAGCGCAACGCGACCTCTGTGTAGAATCAAGTCAGATGTAGGTCAGGGACAATAGACATCGGGGTCGGGGGCCAGGGGAGAATGTTCTCTACTGTAAGGAGCGTGCGTATGTGTGTGTTTGCTGTATAAACCTGTGTAGATGTATTCTATCACCGACGTTGATGCCCGTCGCGGAAGGTGGATGACAAGGTTTTGACAAGGTTAAATGAGTCTATCAATTTCTTGCTTTCCTGGTGTAACATTTGGTCTTAGTGGTAGGACTTGGGCATTTATCTATACGTCAGTATGACGCGTCTATGCTATAACACTCTCACAAATAGCCAAGGACCAGGGTTCAGTGTACAGTTTGATGTGATCTTTATTACTACGACCGATGGTATACAGTTTAAGCAAGAGAACGGAGGTAATGATAAAGACTGGCTTAATACAAATAATACAAGATAAGATACCTGGACAGATGCGGGTGGATGATATTAACTAACCGGTTACGTAACTACGGCGGCGGAAGATGCGGTTGACCTTGTCCCTGAGTCTGCTTCTAGTCTAACTAGCGCGTACCGCGTCTTATATTACATCAATTGGAGGCGGAGCTTACGCGAGCGCTGCGGGGCGTGGCCTAGTTGACGTCAGGGCGCGCCCATGATCACGTGCTCTCACCACGTGACCCCTGGGCCGCCCAACGTAATAACAGACTTGCTACACCGGTTGACGACCGACAGCATATGAACAAATGTATAAATAGTATACTATCTTACTTGTATGTGAACAACAAGGATGTAAATGAAAATGTGTGAGTTTGTTCGTGTCATAAACCTCTTCCGTTTATTCATATTTTTGGATCTGTCCTGCACAGGTGACAGACAGACGTCCATCTGATCCAGACACTGTTGCTATGGACAACCCAGCCATGGAAATGGAACAAAGTAAAAACAAACTGTGGACCAAACGTGATCCCTCTCCAGCCAAGGGCTCGGTGAAACACCAAAACAAGCCGGGGGAAGATTCCGGAAAGCCAAACGGAAAGACAGCAGCCAATGGTAAAACTCCGAAGAAAAACGGATCGACAGCTCCGGTCAACGGAACTCGCGGTAATCTTTCAGACGAGCGATCGGAACGAAATGGACCAAAACCGGGGAAAGGTGATGAAGAACCGGAGATGTCCCCACAGAAGATGCAGCTCCGGACAACTGTACCGCAAAGTATGACACCGAAAGACTTGCAGTCAGGGCCACACTCCCCCAGACCCAGGGGAAGCTCCAGGCAGAAGTCCCCCGCCGCCACAGCGCGGAAGGGGTGCGAATGTTGCAGGTTGTACTTCTTCCTGACGATATTCCAGTTATTAGTTGGAGCCGGAATCATCGTCTTGTGTGTCTTCATCAGTGGCATCTTCAGTGACGACAGGTCACGTGATGTACCCTACTGGTCTGGTATCCCGGTGAGTCTGTAATATGCTTTTATTATGATTGTAAAATAAAATAAAAGAAGTTCTGTCTTCTTTATATAAAAAGTAATATAAAAGGACACGGCGCCCAGAAATGTGTATGACATAATATGAGTGTAGAGAACAAATGCTGGAATGGACCCCGCACTAATTTTGTCCTATTTTCTCTTGCAGCTTGTAATAGCAGCGCTTGTCGGCATGTACTCCTGCATCTTCAGTCGAAACAAGTTCGAAAGCGCCTGGCATTTTGGAGTCAGGGTAAGTATACTAACGGATATTATTCCACGTTCCAACAACAATCTCCAGGCGAACGATACTGTATCATTCCTGACGTGTCCCATTCCAAGTACATCCTAGCACCCGGGTGTCAAAGAGAATGGCACACCCCGGTTTGGAAGATCTGTCCCCATTGATAACCGTAGCGATGTATCAAACAAACGAGAAGTATTTCTGTTCCCGGATCGTGTTCGTCACGAATTCCTGACGTTTATTTCGGACAGCCCGAGTAGATTCCCGCCATATTTGACGACGATTACTGTCTTGCGGCGACGACGGCACCTGTTGTTCAAGTGATCTAAGAAGCGTCTGATTTGCTTGAAGCAATCTGACCCATCAGCCATGCGGAGAAGTCCGCTTCAATAAAGCATGCAGCACAAGTATCCTAACCAAAGCATTTCGCCGAACCATCAAAAGAAGTTCCCAGATTCCGGAGGCACATACACAGATTCAAGTTGAAAATGATACTGAAAAATGTCGCAAGTTAGTTAGTTATAATGTGATATACATAACGTCCTTGATATACATCATCTACTTTGTTTTGAATCGCTTGGTAACTGTCTGTTGATACTTAACCACATAAAGCAACCGCCGAGCTGAATTAATACTGCTATGGTCTCCACAGTGGGTATGTGCCTTTGCAAGTTTGCAAAACAGACGTAAGCTCAGTTTATGATAAGAAGTCATGAAACTTAAACATGTCAATACTGTAAAGCATCAGAGAGTGTCTGACTGGTTGTTCTTCATTCCACAGATCTTCTTCTGGATGCTGACGTTCTTCTGCTGCATCGCCTGTGTGGTGGCGGCGACGTTTGCCGGACTGCACGGCACCAGTATCGTGGACTACGTAGAATGCCTGTCGCTCGACTCGTCCTGTCAGTGCACCAAATCGTTCGACTCCTCGGCGCGCGTCTTTATGTACATCGACATGACCGACTGTAACCTGGTCTTCGAGAAGCTGAAGGTCCTGCTCTTCATCAGCTGCGGTGTCAACGCGTTCGGAGCCTTAGTGTGTTTCCTCATCCTGATCATGATGTGGAAGAGGAACTACCAACGGTTCTATACGGGCCTGGGCTACACATATGCTACCTACGCATAATGAGTAGTACTATCGACAATGATACAGAGCAGCGTTTACTTTTCAGAAATCAGGGAACAGTGTCTACCTTGCATAGACATCATTTGGTGCCAGTTAGAGGTAACGAAATTAGTCACAAGATCATGTTGGATTAAGAAATATTGATGACTCAAGCAAGTCCAATTGTGTGTACATACGAGGGTGAGTCAGAAAGTAATGCAAGTGGTTTCATAACAGACTCGTTTTTTGATCGAATGAGTTGAAATTTGGCACAAAGGTTAAGACATATCTCCTCTTGAGATTGAGATATCTAAATATGTTGCTCAATATTTTATGAGTGACTGAGCCCCTTTCAAGTTGACCACACCCTTGGTATCCCGTCAGAAGAAAAGTTAGGTCCAATTAACGTACAATTAAGGATTTCCCTATACCAATTTTTGCTATTGTAGGAGACTAAGCCTGCACATGAAATAAGCTGCAGTTTTCTATAAGCCACATGCTTAATTTCAACTCTGAAATCCGAGCAGTTTTTCTTTTTTCGTTGCTGGTGTAGAGTGAGGTATACGTGGTCTTCAGGGTCATGAGATCTGTGGTGTTATGATTAAAACTTTATGTAGCCTTCTTTACAATAAACAAAGAAAAATGAAACTTAGCACACTTTTTGGCCTTTAAACATTTTATAATTGTGTAAAGTTTCGTTTTTTTTTGGTTAATGGAAAAGTAGTCTTTTAACCAACAACTGACGAATTCGTGTATAAATCCAACAGCTCTATAACACAACTTACTGCATCCTAGCAGCTGTAAATAAAGAACCATTACGAGTTTAGAGATGAAAATTGGCACGCAACCTATAGAGACATTTGTTATCATACATGTATATTTTCAACCTCCTACAGTGATTTTCAATGGGTCAGATTTAGAGGAATTGATAGTCTGACAAGCTACCAAGGGTGTGTTTGTCTTGAAATCAACTCAGTTGCTCATGAAATTATAAAGACCAAATTTAAAACATTCAATCTCATGAGGACATATATCTCCACCTTTGTGCTAAATTTCAACTAAGTTGATTAAAAAACGAGTCTGTTATGAAACCACTTGCATTACTTTCTGACTCACCCTCGTATATATATATATATACACTCGGATGGACAAGTTCTAAACCTCAGCTCATCAACAGAAGCTTAAAGTGGGGACAACAAGGAAAATTACGTGTTACAGGGTGTCCACACCTTTGTATCTATGGTGACCGTCAGCAAATATACAATCCGGTGGTTTTGACGTGGAAGACCATACAAATGTCACGTCACACCAGGGCCACTATGATGTGGCGCCAAAAGATGCCCACAACCGACCCAAACAAACCGGTTGGATCAAGAGACGCCCTCCTGCAGATGACCAAGAACACTGACGGCTTAAACTGCCACACTAACAGTACGTCTGACAATAGGGACTTTTTAATTAACTAGAAAGGCCGACATTTGCTTGAGAGCAAATACAGCATATTTCAGCCATCTCCCTCCCCATGCAACAATAGGCTATTTCAAAATTACCCATTTGAAAAATCACTTTTACTAATGACGGTTTAACCCAAAAATGAATCTTACAAAATTCCCCCGTTCAAGAATGGACTCCAGTGCACCCTATGTGAATTTGCACAATAGACCAGTCCAGAATTACTCCCACTGAAACCTTGGCCTTTTGAATAAGAAACCAAACCCAAAATTGAATTTAGCAAAAAAGGTCCCAGTGCATGAAAAGGTATAATAGACCAGTCTAAAAACACTTCCACTAAAAATTGAATTTTGAATCATCACCCGTTCAAAACTGAATTTGAAAAAATTCCCCTTCCGTGTGCAAAAAATGGACTCTTCCATGTAAAGTAGAGCAGTCCAAAAATACATCCGCTAAAATTGGACTTTGACATAATCACTGAAGTCCAAAAAATGGATTTTTAAAAAAGCCCCCTCTATGCAAGAATGGACTCTTCCAGAACACCCATGTAAAATTGCAAATTAGACCAGTCCAAAAATAACCCTACTGAAAGACTTTGACAAACTAGAAGTCACCAAAGTCCAAAATATGAATTTTGAAAAATCCCCCCTCCGTGCGAGAATAGACTCTTCCAGCACACATTCTGTAAAATTGCAAAATAGACCTGTCCAAAAATACATCCACTGAAAGACTTCACCAGTCCAATGATGAATTTAAAAAAAAATGAACCCCTCCGTGTAAGAATGGACTCTTCCAGATAACACCGGGCTCGCTGATTGGCTGCCACCCCCCCCTCTTTAGGATATAGATTCAGGTTAAGTGATTGGTTACCTATCTAATTAGATTAAATAGACATATATGCCAGTAGGTGCAATCTGCAGCTGGGGGTCAACGACCTTAAGGTCATTGACCCCTCAGGCTATTGGAAAATGACAAAACAATCCCCAAATATATCATTTTGACGTAGTCTATGACAAAAATTATACATGTGTCATTTGAATAAATATCTAGTGCACCCTTTTACCAAAATTTAGGTAATTTGGTTTGAAAACCAGAGCACAAGAGCCAAAAGTGTACTTTTTGGTCATAAAATGGCCAAATAATCGCAAAATTAAGCATTTTGTTGCACTGTTTACCTCAAGTGTTATTGAATCCATGTGCGCATATGTCTAGGGCACTCCTATACTAAATTTCAGGTCATCTGGTTCTAAAACCAAGGTACAGGAGCCAAAAGTGTCCTTTTTTGGTAAAAAAAATGACCAAAAAATTGCAAAAATAAGCATTTCTTTATACTGTACACCAAAACTGATATTGAATCTATATGTGGGACTTATCAAGGCACATCTGTGCCAAATTTCAGCTCATTCGGTTATAATACCAGGGTACAGGGGGCCCAAATATACAGTTTTGGTCTTAAGATGACCAAAAAACCTTAATAAAATCATTTAAGAGACAGATATGGAAAAAATGAAAAAAATGTCCGAGGGTATTGGCCCACTCTACCCTTGTGCCAAATTTCAGGTCATTCGGTTGAGGAACAACGGAGATACCGTGTTCTGAAGATTTGACAGGAGAAAGAAAGAAAGAAAGAAAGAAAGAAAGAAAGAAACATTACGAATACAATATATTTCACCATACCTATGGTATGGCTGAAATATAAATACAGTGGGTTTGAACACTTTGGTATACCTTTTAAAAATGTATTTATTTCAGAAACAAAGATTGAACGTCCTTCTTGATCAAGAATAAAGATTTAACGTTAAATATATTAATGCGCTACTTTGTCATTTTCTCATGCAATCAAATTAACAATATTTAAATTTGCTTCTAGAATGAGGTATGATAGTAGAAATCCTGAAAAAATAAAGCGGAACGTCCAAGAAACAACAAATCGAACTGATGAGGCCTAAGGTTCACGTTTGAAGTCCTGTCAACTGTCAACACTCGGCAGGCTGTGCGCAGTTCTGTGATCCCAGGGTAGTTAATTAAGGACCAGTAGACAGTGTTCTAGACCGAGTCTGTCACAGATCAGCGTTTGAACGTTTTACTCTTTGGCTTTTGGCTTGTCAAACCGTAGTAGGTACAGTAGACCCTCTCCAAAAGTTTTTAAAATGAAAGGCACAAACACGGTCATATGCAAACTAGTGGTTTATTTTGTTCAGTTACATTATCTCCATATAACATCCACCATTTCCACATCATGTCACAACTTTACAAAATAGTTTTGCCATTTAGCGATCAGGTCATACAATTTCCTGAACAAAACATTGCATATCTCCCCTCTCACAATACACAGCTTTATAAATTCTATCTCCAAGAAATATTAACAGATTTAATAGGCTCTATTTTCAAATCTATGACTCTGGGATATGAATACAATGGTAATATTTGAGGTTTATAGTAATTTCTCCCATCATTCTGCATACAATATACGTGTTGGGTTATAGCAAAGAAGCAACTTTGCCGTAAAATTTCTCTTTGACTATTATAGCTAACGATAGGAAATGACACAAAGTGTATGGGTTACACATTTGAATAGATTGACTATATTCTCTGTACATATTATTTGCCCAATTCTTGTATGCCTTAAACATTGATTTGTTAACTAGTTCACTACTAGTAAAGGTAACATTATTGCCATGGCTGCTACATCATGTATATTGAACATGATTCAATTGTCTATAGTACTATATATAGAACTCTAGATACTGGTACAAAGTCTTAAACACATAACCCTATTGTACTTGGCTACAGCCAAGTAAGATAAGACCAATCTATCTCCATTAATGGTCCCTAAAAGAAACTGCACTTCGGTATCCTGGAATGGAGTTAAAACCTACTGTATTTTGCATTGATGAGTTTCTACCTTCATCATTATGATATTTAAGGCTAAGTTTCACTAATAAGAGTCTTTGGCCTATGCTAAGGACTTCCTACAGTTGCATGACTGTATAAAAATAGATGGTGTTTCTTTGCCACAATAATGCCCTAAAGTATACAAGTACTACAATGATATAGAGCCTCAAAGACTTCATTTGTACCTTACCTTCAGTGAAATATTAGTGCTGTAATAGACAGCTCTATTCTCCCAGCACCATCTGCAATCACACCCACATTTCTTCAGACCTGAAGTTGGCATCTTAAGAATTCACTGACAATATTGATTCTAAATCACACTTCATCTTGAAATCACCTTGAAAGTAGCCATGTTGGGCACAATAAACACAAACCTTCTTTGGGCAACGACGTCTACCTAAAAACCTTAATATGCATATCAAATGAGAATATGATACATAGTGTAGCAATGTAAACTAATAGATGTGAAACAATGTTACACTGTGCACTAATACTTACACACACACGTAACTTTTTTAGAAATGTTGCTGCTAGATACATTGTATAATGTACTTCTTATACAAAGACAGACATGAAGAATAATAAGATATGTGTTCAGAATTATGCAGCATGTGTTTCACTACTAATAGTTTCAGTTCAGGAACAAAGATTTCCTTCAGTACTGCCTTCTAATATTTAATTGCAGACTTACTGCCACCTATATGTGACATTTACACAACTGTGGACTTGGCTGGACTGCACAGAACCCACAAATATTTGATCTTTGCTCAGTCCCAGTGCAGAACAGTTACTCCTGTAACGTTACAGGGCTATTTTTCCCTGTATAAACTAAACTTGCTGCACCTTTGATCCATTCATTGCCTGAAAACTTTCTCAACGTGCAGAATCTTTAGAGGAGCAGCAAAACAGCTGACCCTTAACTGTTAGTTTGTTGTTATGGAGGCTCACAAAGCTGGTGGATCCAGCCCACTGGCAAGTTGCTTTCAATAATGTGTGAAATGGCAATGATGATAGACTTGATTTCTGTAATATAATATAATATAAAACCTTACAGCTATGCAATGCCATGAATCTCTAGTTCATCACTCTAGGGCCTTTTAGGTGGGATAAAAACTTTGGGTTTTTAGCACATTTCCTCATTTCCATACAGAATCCAACTGACATGCATGATGTGCATGCAACAAAGTATTATTGAGCCTCTCCTGCAATAGAAAAACAAAACACACACACACAAAAAAAAACAACACTATATCTGCATTGCACACAGTAACTTAAAATCTACAAGTGGGTGGGATCTGCTCTGGACAGAACCCACTCAAATCATGATGTTATATAAACAGGTTTATCATTTGTGCTCAGGTGGACAGATGACCAACCAGCCCAATCCACTTCACTAATCAGGAGAACCACTATGGGCGATGGTCACTGGGTAAGGCTATATAATATGTGTAGGGTAGGAAAGGGTAGGGTGGGGTGGGCTGACTCAAGATGTATGTACTGTAGTGTAATACTAGTTGGTGATGCACATATTGCTAGTCGATTACCCTCATGATGACCAAAAACCTGACAGGATGTTTTACAGCAAGGGTGTCCCATTTGTTGTCTGGGGAGGGGCTACAGACAGGTGGTTCAGTAGTTGGTTCTTGATAGTTGTAGGGTTAGGGGTTGACAGCTACAGGTGGTGGGACCTGTTGTTGTTGTGGTTGGAACTGTGGTGGGATCTGTGGGAGGCCAGGTGGAGCCAGTAGACCGATTCTCTGCTTCTGTTTCCTCTGCTCTGTCATCTGCAAAGATAGGGAGGCAAGAAGAGCTCAGTCACATCTCAATTCTTACCAAGGCTTTGAATGCACTTCAATTGTTGCCTTTTTGATCAGCAGGTGTCTTGTCACACAGTCATTACATAGTATATTGTGCTATCTGAGAGAGTATTGACCCTTTTCGATCATCTTTCAGTAGAAAGATTATCCCCAAACACATTGCTGTTGGTGACCAGGCAAGGGCCTAGGGTTATCAGAAAACCACACCCCTGCCTTGTCTGGTAGCTCTCTGCAAGTAAACTCTGGCCTGCTTATCATGAACCAACTCTTGGGAATGCATACTTTACAGCTGTACTTTGCTTTGTACTTTATGGGCAACCCAGTTCTGTGATATACACCCATCCATTTTAAAGAGGAATGGGTGTTCACTGTTTCTAAGAAACAGCATGACATGTTACACCCATCAATGACATATTTCAGCATCCCACACCCAGATGCTGTATGACCTTTAAGGAGTTTTGATATTCTGAGTCATACTACTTCACTTACATCACTCTACAGTCTTCATCTTCAACTCTTTGTTTATTTGACTGTTAAGACATCATCAACAAAATCACACCCACTCCTTATAATGATTAATATTTTATAGAATCCTCCTGATTTTATTGACCTACATGTAACACCAATTCTCATTATTCCACTGGATGCCAAAATACAACCACATAAGAAAACACATGGAATAAAAGTGATTTATAGATGTACCAAATGACTACAGCACCAGGTGTTCAAAACTATCCCGAGATCTACGGCAATGTTTTTTTTTTTATATGGCACCATTATGGCATCAGTTGGAATAATGATAGTTGATGTTTAAGGAAGGAGTATTTGATAGTTTGACAGATTTTTGTACCCCACTTGGCCTCCAGTGGTGGTTCTGAGAGTTCTGTTTATATCAGCATCTGGACCATATCAAGTTTGAGACAGGGTTATTTCCAGCAGGATGCCTGTACTGCCATAAGCTAGCCCCAGGCAGGGCCAACCTTCCTGATGAGTCTTGTTAATCATGCCTGGTACAGCCACACTTGGCAATGACCTCCCCCCACCCCCAGCCCTGCTCTATCTGCCCCATCTCTCCTGCTGCTTTCTATCAACACTCAACCATCAAGCAACACTGACAAGGCCAACCTTTACTTTTTATTGAACACCTCTTTTGGCACTCCAAACCACACATGATCATCACATGATAATAGGGTGGCTTTAATTGGTACAGTTGGGCTAGGCATTGATTGGCTCAAAAATCTTTTGGAGAATTGTTATCTGTTATAAATCACAACTTGACCCCTGCTTCTTGTGTCTACTGTTTCTTGCTTGACTAGCGCATAGCTAGAAAAGTTCCAGGTAAGGAGGGCTTAGCTTTAGGCTATGGTAGTGATGCCAGCTATGTGATCTGTAACATTTCATCTTTATAGCATTTAACAAGTGTTGAATTACTTGTAATCAGTCTTAATTCATGAAGAATCCGAAGTAAAATCTGACACTAGATCTAGCTCCAGTCCTTTTCCCATTTTGTCCAGACACTGAAACCTCAAATAAAGAACGCACCTCAAATTTGGCATCGACTTGGCATATCTTTTGGATTTTGGAAACTTGAAAGGGTGTACTTACATCAAGAAAATATGGCAGTGGAATTTTGGCAACATGGGGAAAAACAGCTGCTAACAGTGTTAATTGAATTAGCGCCATAACCCCAGCTTAGTAGGTGCTTATAAAGTGAATTTGTTCTGCTCCACACCTCTGTCACAGTCTGTACACCAGACAGGCTCATTTCTGCTGACACTGGCTGGACGAACACTTCATCATGGTCAGTACAGGTCAGAGGGCAGATACCAGGATGACATGTACTTCCCAGGGCACTTCTGGATTAAATAAAATATCCACAAAACTGCTACCCTCTGATCTCAAAGGATTGTATTCATGGTGCTTTAGGCAAGTTGTCATAAATCAAAAAAGTAATTTACACAAGATGAACGTTCATGTCCATTCATTTTACAAAGAAAACATCAACAGCATGACCTTAATCCAAAGGACACATCAAATGAAGGCAGACATTGAGCATGGCAGTTAGACTGCCTTGATCTACAAGGCCAGGAAGTGTGCAGACCAAGTTCTCCTGCTGTAATGACCGCAGGTGTTAATCTTCAGTACAGACAACCTGCTGTACTTGGTGGGAGCCAGCCAGTACACCTGGTGGGTGCTTATTTTCATTCTCAATGGTTCCCAGATGCCCTTTGTCAGGCGTGACAAGCCAATTTTTGTTGCAAAAGAAACATGCAGTAAACCTGGTTCATCTGATGTTTCCACCCTAATGAAGTACCAAGGGGCTTGTTAAAACTGTTGAAATATGAAGATCAAAAGGTTTCTTCTTTACAAGAGGTAAGACAAAAGGCAAGGTTAAAACAAGCTGCACCAGTATAAAGTAGGGCATCACCAGCCTGCAGCAGCTGCCTAGAACAACATCATTAATTTGTCTGAGGAGAAAATCGACTCAATTACAGTGGTAAAATCTCAAAAGATTTGGGAGAGGGGGAAAACTTCATATTCAAAAGTTGACAGAAGCACAAAACATTCAAGGCTGTAAGATGTATAACATGTAAACAGAACTTTAGGATCCCAGCAGAAATTGTACTTAAATGAAAAATTTGGCCTTGTGACACAACTTTTAGAATAAACATTCTCCCCCTGCACATCTTGGTCATCATGTTTGTACTGGCAAGAGGTTCCTCCCTCCCTCCCTGACCTTTGTGACCTTCAGATGGTCATTACATCCACACATGTGCTCCTGGTACAGATCCACACAGCCAGATAGACACTGATGAGTTTACAGGGTCAGACACACAGCAGGTAGGGAATTTAAGACCTGTTCATCATAAAACATGTGTGCAGTTTTTAACAGAATGATGTTGCAGGTCAGAACATATTTAGAATTAGTATATGGCTTCTGTTCTACTCTACTCTAGTAATTTGCAATCTGGTATTTAAATTTTTGTGTCTAAATTGTGGGAATCTTTACATATATTTTACTGAAAGTCCCATAATCTAATCTAATTCACTTTATGTTCTGTTTGGCGAGCCAAAGTAAACATTTCTGTGAGGCAGTGTTGTCTATGAAGTCATGCCAAGATGGTGATATTTCAGGGTGTCCAGGGAACCTCCCAACATAAACAGTCTGGGAGACACATTTGTAGGAGAGGATGGCTGAGAGGGGGTGGAGAAAGGGGGTGGGATAGGGGAGGGAGATACAAGATAGTGTGGGCAGAGAGGATATTATGGTTGAGGACCCTTGAGACAAACATCAGTTTTCACCCTATTCAAAAAGCGCATGGAAATGCATATAGCTTGGAAAGCACAGACAAAAGATAATTCCTCTGTGAATTAGTAGCCTGTTCTATTGACCTTGACTGTCAAGTCTGATAATCTAACAGCTCTGAACTGCACTTTCTGCCACTCCAACAAGTCTAACCTTTGCAATGGCTGTTCCACTCACTGTCTTCCCAGCACTCTACTGACTACTGCATCCTTGGCAAGGAGAAGTAACGTATCGCATCCAAGAACACTTTCTTGTCAAGTTATTACATCATAAAGGTCAAGTTAGATTTGCACTGACTTGTCAAGTTCACTTAGCTTTGATAGTCTACTGACAATGTTTTCAAATAACGAACACGAACCAACACAACCTAACACACACACCAAACACAGATACTCCGTACCAGTCAAAGATAAGTAAAGAATAATGGCAAAAAATATCATTGCTGTCAAGATGATGATGCAAGGGGGAAACGATGATACAAAAGGTAATAAATTCTGAAGGATGAAAAATTAAGGTATGGTGACTAATCATTTGTCTTATAGAGTTTGTCAGCACGTCTTGTTGGGGGCGAGCTCCTGCTGATGTAGCACCTGCCTACATATGGTGAATGGTGCAACAGTAAACCACTTAGCAGGGAGTGTTTGTTTGGAGGGCACAGCCTCCAGATCAAGTTCAAACTGCAGAAGTCCTCAGGAAGAACACCTGCTGGTGCTGTCAGTCATCTCATGACCTGACCAGATGGGTATAACATGTCCAGCGCATGCCTTCTGAACAATACAAGCAACGGTTTGCTTTTGGTACAGATGAAAAACAACTACAAAGCAACAAATTCTCAAAGTCAAGGAGATATACCAGTAACTCACACATTTAAACAGACCTGAAATGCTTTTGGTACAGATGAACTGATGAAGGAGAACTACAGTACAAAGAAACTTTTGGTACATATGAAAGAAAACTACAAAGAAAAAAAAGTTCTCAAACGTCAAGGAGACATACATGTAACTACGGTAGCACATTTAAACAGACCTGAAAGATGACATATGGAACTTCACAACCGTTTATTTTCCTCACAGTAAACAATTACACTTCCAGTCTTCTTAACCTAGGAGTGTAAAGCAGTTGGCAATGTTTGATACAGTAAGGAGGGCATAAGGTATAGCACCTATTGAACAATGGCACATGATACCAGTAGTAGAATATTCTTTTACACAACCGGTTGATATTACCTGCTGACGTTTCGATGGCCATCAGACATCTTCCCCAAAGAGTATATCTTCTCGACGCTATATGTACCCAATGTAGTAGCAGCTGCAGGTAATATCAACTGGTTGTGTAAAAGAAACCTCTAGTATCCTATGACCTGCCAACCTGGTGAAATTATTTTCTGAACATTATGTCTGAAAATGAACAGGGTGAGGAGTTCTTGGAGAGCTGAAGGTACTGACCTGATCCCTGAGCTCAGTCAGCTGTGTGGACAGGGTGGTGACCAGTTTGGTGGTGGCCTCTAGCTGTGCCTGCAGATTTTGTCGCTCGCTCTGCTCACTGTCGCCCTCGTCCACAGCCAGAGACATGGCACGCATCCGGGGAAACCAGTCCAGGTCTTTGTCCTGAAAAGGATAGCAAGAACAAATCATTTTTACCTGGTTTGATACAAAAAATATTGGTAAAATGCCAGAAAAATACTGTGTAACAGTAATTATGATGATAGTAACCTACACATGGTTTGTAAGCCCATGTTTTCCTAGAACAAAACATTTTGAAGGGGAACTCCTCCTACCTTGACCATGAGGTAAACATAGCTCTCAGGTCCTGTGAATTCGGTGGGATCTTTGACTTTGACCAGCACAATGAAGAACAGGTAGTGCCACATGTTGTGTTCCTCCTTGATATGCTCATCAAAAGACACAGACTTGTTGTCAAAAGCTGCTCTGTTCAGACCTAATGTAGGAAAACATTCCAAGAAAAATCACAGATTAGAATGATAATTGCTGGATGTTATTTCTTTACCTGTTTGAGGAGCAACTGTAACATGGAATCAAAGCTCTCATACTTTGTGAAATATTTCTAGTTTTTGCAAATTTCTTGTTTTATTCATCATTGATGAGAATTTCTTGCTGATTCTTTTTAACCCATTTTCCCTACTGGTTCTCATAAAGCATAAGAGATGCATATAGTGGGAAGAATACAGGAAATGAGATTCTTCTAGGACCTTTGACTTAACTTCCTGTCAATGGCTCTGACATGCCTAGCATGTGGAAAAAAGCCAGTCTACTGCATTCAAATAACTATGGACACACAAGACGACAAACAAACACACCAAAATGACACTCCATACATGGCGGTAATGATGTTTTCTCAGCTTACCACAGATGAAACAAGTGTTCTTCAGGATCTCTTCCTTTCACCTCACTTCCATGGAACTTGACATGCCTTGCATATGGAAAATAGGCGTCTACTGCATTCAAATACTGTTTACTATGGACACAAAAGACGACTAACAGACAGACTGAAATAACACTCCATACATTCTCCGCTTACCACAGATGAAACAAGTGTTCTTCAGGATCTCTTCCTTCTGCTGCTTCTCACTCCTCAGGTCGGCGAAGGTGTCGATGATGATACCAAAGATGAGGTTCAGCAGGATGATGATGATGACGAAGAAGAAGAGCAGGTCGTACATCACTCGGAACACAAACAATGACTCCTGGGAGGGGGAGAGTCAGAAGTGGGTTACATTATTCTATTAAAGAAGCTATCTTCTTGACTCATGGAAACAAAACAATGATCACAATGAGGTAATTTTCATATTAATCATGTCAGAGGTCAATATAGTCGGGTCAATATAGCCGTCAAAGCAAAGAATGCTGTCAGAGCAACAAATCCTGTCAAAGCAACGAATAGATATCAATGAATGCTGTCAAAGCCGCAAATAGTGAAAGCAATTAATACTGTCAAAGCAACAAAGGCTGTGAACGCAATTAATTCTGCCAAAGCAAGGAATAGCTGCCAAAGCAACAAATATATACATGTATACATTGCGTCTGCAATATAAGGCACCAATATGGAAACAGACATCATACAGTAAAACCTCTGGCTAACCCTATTTACCTTGCTGGAGGGGTTCCTGAGGACGTCCCCGATGCCTCCCCCGTTCCTCAGGCCCTGGTTCAGGGTGGTGATGATACACATGATGAGGGTGTCACAGGCTCGCTCCTTCTGATCATCTCCACCCTCCTCCACCACAGGCAGCACCACATCTGTCGCATTCTCTGAGGAACAAGGCAATTGTCTTCATGAATGCTCTGTCTCTGATAGAGCCTATGGCCAAAGGTCTGTGAATACTTCAAGGTTAAATAAAGGTTTTGTAAGTTAAAAGAATATTCTTCGATCAATGACTCTTGAAAACACGTCAAACATGTACCTTCAGATTTCCAAGTCTTCTCAGGACATCTTGATTGTGATATCAGGAGACAAGGTCCGAGACTTGCATGGATCTTCTTCTCCTGCTTCCATGCAAGTCTTATAATCTTATGAGACTAGGTCATTCCGTGATCAAGATGTACCGAGCAGAAATCGAAAATTTGGAGGTACTTGTTTTCAAGAGTCACTGATCAAAGAATATTCTATATACTCATACGTGACTGATGAACCTCCTCAACAAGGTTTGGTAAGAAGTCTGCTTGGTGATTACCTGTGTTATTGGAACCAAACATAGCTGCCATGGGGGAGTCTGCACCTGCACAACCACCCTCCTGTGTACACATCATGCCTCCTCCAGCAAGAGCTGAGAACAGTGCAGAGGAAGCAACTTTAGGATCTTGAAGCATGGCAGACAGAAAAGCTTTTGTAAAGGTAAAAGGTAAAAGCAATCCCAGAGCATTTTTGAGGCTGTAGGGGCAAAGGTTGTTATCCACTGTACGTGTCTAGAGTCTAGGGCATAGTATTAGAAGACAGAGCCCATCCCTATCTTTCTATCACCTTTTACCTTCCCATCTCAGGAACCCCCCTTTTACATCTGGGTGGCATGAGGAAAGCAGTGTCTTTTTCCAAGGACACAATGTCTAGCCATGAATGCCATGAATCAAACCTGTTACCTGACTGTATGTAGCCTAGCATCCGGTAGACTAGCCACTCGGTCATGCAGTACAGCACTGCTATATGGATATGGGAAATGATACCCTGACTCACAAACCATCCTCATGTCCATGGACATGTACCCACTTGGCCATTCAAGTTTCGACATCAAATACAGTACAGCACTGCTATATGGATATGGGAAATGATACCCCAAACTATAAACCATCAAGAGGTCCATGTACACACCTGGCATCAGGTGAGGTGCTGGATCGACATCCACCAGGAAGTCATCCTCAAAAAACAGGTATCCGATGATGGAGAACAGGTAGATGAGGATGACAGCCAGCACTGCTGTGAGGACAATGGACCGCCCGTTCCTTGTGACTGATCTGATAACGTTTAGCAGGGTTTCTTCTCTGTACACCACATCCAGTAGCTGAAAATATGACACCAAACAGATTAAACATATTGTATTGTACATGGTATACAGTATAAATTACTGATAGAAATACAGAGAAAATATAGAAAAATTTGTCACTGGTTTTGTTTATCCTGTGCATTATTGCAATAAGCTGTAATACATTTTTTAGGACTATGGTTGCAAAGTCTGAAGATAAACTGTCAATGTTCACACATACACAGTCTAATCCAAGTTTTATGTGACTTACGAGGACAGAGTAGAAGAACTCGTGCATGGTGAGGCCCAGCACACAGAGGATGAGGTACGCCACGTAGTACCACAGCTCCACATCCCCCATGATGGCCTGCAGGTTCTTGGTGAAGGTCCCTCTGTTCCCCAGCAGGCTCACCAGGAACACTGCCTTGTTTATCACCTGGTAGAACACAGCAACAATACACAAACAATTCTAGCCAACAATTTTCTTCCGCATATGTGTCAACTTCAATTGGCTGAAGGCTACCTTCCCAGAATACAGAATTTCAACATTTCAGCTATGTCATCTTCCAAAGCAAGCTCTCCAAAGATGTAAAGAAAAGACAATGATCTCCATCACATTTCAAGCTGACTGCTGGCCATACTTTCACAGTTAAACTACAGATACGTAGTTGAAATGAAATAGCTGAAAGGGAAACAGGTTCTGCTTAAGTTTTATCTCAAGCTTACAAATTTTCAAGTGTGGCTTGTCTTCATTTTAAAGAATGGGTAGTTTAGATTTAACCCCTCGTTATCACTTTTGAAACCTTTACTCATGATCTAATTAAATGAGAGAACAGTTATCATGTACATATGTTCGACATGACTTAACTAATGTATGAAGCAGAATAAACAGGATCTGAAGCAACTGTTTGTATCCAAAATTCAAGGGTGTGAAGACAACAAAGCTAAAGACTAGCTTCCTATTCAGCAGTCTAGTGCTGGAACTGATCTAACTACATGTAGAGGAGGATTAACTCTGCAGCTAGTGCACAGCTACAGCCAACACTGAGAGCAAGGAGGCACCATTTACCATGAAGCACATAGTCCCCACCTGATGGTACCCAATGTTTAGGGGGAGGGGTGAGAGAAGTGAGAGAGAATAACTGTACATGTGCATAAATCACCACAATGAACATAGCAAGAACACCCTGGCAAGAAAGGAGGCTATGAAACATAGTGACTATCTGCTCAGCACATACATTCTAAGCTTGGATATACTACTGCAGTACTCTCTAAAACTTGAAGATTTTAGCTTCTTTCCAAGTCATATCTAAAAACAAATTTTGTAATTCAACTACAGTAACAACTCATTTTTCTCAGCACTCTAACACCGGACCTACATTTTTTAAACAATAGATCAAGGTAACATAAAACTATGTTTTATCAGAACAACTTCAACAAGGCAAAATCTGTTGTGTATACTCACATTTGCACAGCCGATCAACCACAGGGTTGGCTCCAGCCCCACACTGAATATCAGCCTGAGTATAGTGGAGGCCACCAGTGTTCGTATCCCGGAGGCTTTGGGTAGGGTGATGACTGTTGCCAGGGAAACCAGCATGGCCGTCCACACCAGACCAGACAGCCGAGGGTCAAGTTCTGCTCATTGGGCAAAATACCGTTGGTTGGATTCATTCTCATCATTAGGATTTTTCATTTCTGAACAGTGAAATCTTTATAAAGATAATCATTACCAAAGATAATTCTCCGAAAGATATACATGTACATATGATACAATATACAACTTAAATCACTTATTCCCTCGAAACAGATAGCAGACATACATGTAGTGATAGTATGACTGGAATCTTACTTTAAAAACTTATTGAATTATTAATACGGGATGGAGAACATACAACTTTGATGAATACTGTACAGGACATGTAAATCTTAAAATTTTTATGGTGGTTTCATTTTTGTAGTTTTCATGTTAACCCTCGATCACTGTGAATTCATGACTACTTGTATAATTGTTTCGACTACTTGTATAATTGTTTCAACTGCAACTCTAAAACAAGACAAAAGTAAATAAATTTACAGAACACTGAAAGCTGTAAAAATAGTCATGTTTACAAAAACAGAACTAGGTCATCTACATACCACATGTACACCTGAGCAATGCTCATGTCTTAGCCTTACCTCCAGTTCCTCCTGAGAAGGGGAAGAAGAAGGCGATGAGGAGGTTGATGAGCACAGCCAGGTTGAAGGAGATGGCGCTCCACAGGGACATGTGAGCACTGATCCAGTACAGGGTGGGGTTGGCTGGAAAAAACATTAGCTGATAGCAACAATACCACACATAGATGATATTTTGATTGGCTACTAGTTGATGTACATCAACTAGTGAAATCCCTTCAAAACAGCCCCATTGGTTTGCATAAATGAGAGTAGCCACACAAATAATCCCTGTCCAAGTCTTCTTAACATTTTGCCCTATAAGCTTGACATTCTGTCTTCTTTACTAGATAACAAAAACATGGATCATAGATGGAACAAATCAAGACATTGCTACGTCAAGTAATCAAAAGTAAAGCTATCAGGATCTTTACAGATTTCCTAAAACTTCATAAACATGTTATTCCAGACTATCACCAACCTTTCTGTTTTTTCTGCCACTTCATCTCATTGAACATGTCGTCACATCTATGTCGTCACATCTCTCGAAGATAGAGAAAGGTCTTGCTTTGTATTCTTTGTTTTGCTTAACTTGTATAGGACCTTTAGAATCTGATATAACACACAAGATTTCTTAAAAACCTTACAAACATGTCATAATCCCAGACCATCACCAACCTCTGAGTTTTTTCTGCCACTTCATCTCATTGAACATGTCGTCACATCTCTCGAAGAAGTCGGACACCTTGCTGCCCTGCTCATCCCTCTCGGCGGTGTGGTACACACGTGACTTTGTCTCCTCCGTCAGGTACTCACAGATACTGGGCACAGGGAACACAATCCTCTCCATGGTCCTGTCCTGACGCACAATCTGGGGGATAGATTGACAAAAGGTGTTTTGTATTCTTTTGGTATTTGCTTAACCAGTAAATAAATATGATATAACACACACGTTTTGTATAGTGTGAACAAGCTGTGGAAGAAAAGACTGTAAAGTCGGATGCACTCATACTGGGATGGAGCCCTACACTGTTTGATATTGATGTGGTGGGAACAAAAGCATGCTGGAGGCGTTGCTTTTCTCAATCATCAATCACATGGCTTTATATCTCATACAAGAATACCCCTATTTTATAGACTGACACTTTTATATCCATCATGGATAACATTTGATAGCAACTGCTTTTAAATTACAGTGTTTCAGTTATGAAATCAAACAAAAGAACAGCAAACATTTCTGTACAAGCCAATTGCAAGGTTTGGACACATAAATGGCTTCCAACATGCATTTCTAAGGTTTCCTCATAATTTCTTAAAACCAACTATCCTTGTTTTGCTTGATGTCTTGTTTGTTTACCTCAATTTGTGCAGTGTGTTTGGCATAGTACTCCAGGGCTGTGTTGCCGTAGTCTGCAGCACTACTGGGTTTCAGCAGGGCTGCCAGCTCCTTGTTGTGCTGCGAGAGCTGCAGGGATAAAAACTACGACTCGTAAGTATATATCCATGTTGGCACTGGGATCAAAATATACTTGTTGGTGTAATGAAGGGTACAGACTACGATCTGGCAGAATTGGCAATCCTACTGGTAGAGATTGTGGGAACTGACATATGATTAGTACATGGAAGAAAAGGTTTCATCATTGATAACAGTTCAAGAACACAATAACTGTCAACAATATATGGATGATTTTCCTCTGATAATCAAGTGTAATGACTGCCTTCTACAAGGTAATCATTGATCAAGCTTCTTTTCCAAGTCATAATAATGCACATTTGAAAGCAGATGGCTGAAATGTTGTAAACTATGGCTTATGGACATGAGATAGCTGCTGAAGTGTTCTAACCTAATGTGCTAGGATACAGACACCGTCACATGGCACAGGGAAGCTGTAAAGTGCAATGCTGCTAGAGTGTTCTAACATGACATGCCAGAATACAGACATTGTACAGGGCCACATGTGAAGTGCAACATACACTGCTAGAGTGTTCTAACCTGATGTGCCAAGATATAGATGTTGTGTCCAACTTCCTTCGGTGAGACTTTGTCCTCTTCCTCATCCTCTTCACTTTCCTCATCCTCCTCATCCTCCTTCATCTCCTCCTGCATGTACGCCCTCTTAATCACATCAACCTGGACAGGGGGTTACAGAAGGCAGGGTGTCAAAATATAATACACTATCTGTGAAAACAGTGATAACAGTCCGGATTTCAGCTGATTTTGTTAACAGTCCTAACAAAAGGTGCTGCTAGAAGAATTTTTAACTAGAGTCTGTTTATGATTGCGATGAAACAATATCCTGAGTATCAGCCTGACTCTTTTACCGGGGTTCGTTCCCATACTCTCCACTCACCAACTTGTATGGAAGTATGGGAGCCCCGGTAAACTAACCAGGATGACACTCAGGCTATATATAGAAAGGGGGTAAGTAAAATATGGGAGCGTCATTGGTATGGTTATCTGAACCTCCCTTCCATTGATAATGAAACAGAAATATCATTAGGCACCCAACATTAATATCTAGAAGCATTTCTTACTTAACTGATTATTACCTAGTATTTTCCTCACTACAAGAGCAAACAGCACATGTATAATAAGGCAGAGAGGTGCTGTGGATAGCGACTCACCAACTGCTTTGGACTGACGTTGTACAAGATCCTTTCAGCATTCTCACTGTCATGTCGGCTTTCCATGATAGCAAGTAGCAGCTTACTGGCATTGTTCTGTTGGGATGAAGAATGAAGGATGGTGTTAAATCTGAATGTGAGAGCAATTCAAGAAATAATATACCCTAGAGTTCCACAATCTCATGACCTTCCTCAAATTATGTTTCCCTGGGATACTATAAATGTCTCAACATTTATGCATATGATGTCCTAATTTGCTTCATTATAATATAATGTGCAGTTCTCCAAAATTTGGTCTGAGGTACCCAGAATTCTGCAGTGGCAGTTTACAAATGTCTATGACAAGATATTAGTAGTGCAAACAGGTGCAGTCCAGTGTGATACCTGACGAAGTGTGCTTTACAGTTGTATACAAAATACATTTGTACATGTTTTACAGAAACTGAAGGCAGTAGACAGTGTTAGAAGGGACCTTACCTTGAGCTCTAACACCAAGTCCATACGGTGTGTACCCAGAGGGTTGATGTCATTAAGAATCAAAGCTGTGATGATGTCAATTCCATTACACTCATGGCAGGCAATAGAGTTCTGTAACACACAGGGCAAGAAGTGATGGTTTTATCTTCCTAAAAAGCTGAACTTTGCACTCAATATGGCCATCATATCACATATTAATTTGCTACTAATGATGTAAACTACATTGTTCTATTAAATGGACAAAAAAGCTGGCAACCTCAAATCGAGGACAATGCATGCTTTTTTGTCAACCAAGTAGTGCAATTCTGCTACTGATGCCACAGTCTCCCTATATCTGCATGAAAATGGTTGATATCAAAGTCTTTGAAGGAGATATCCTTATCTGTTTTCACCGATGATACAGATATATGATACCAGTAAGCCAGAATTCTTTTGAAAGTTGCTCATTAGCAGATGTATTGTGGAGTTAAATACCTGATTCTCGTGGCAGGGTCCCTGGCAGTACTCGGTCAGACTGGCCAGTGTCTGGTTGATGAGATCGACGTTCTTCTCGTTGATGTACAGCCCCAGCAGGCCCAGCCCACCGGTGGTGCTGCCACAGATGCAGTCCAGGAACTGCAGAGTCTCACACACAAGGTTGTAGTTGGTCTTGTTGTTCTGGTTCCGCAGGTAATTCTGAGGGTGAGAGAAGATATTATTCCTATAGATTTGTACATGCAACAGTATTAGTATCTCTTTGGTAATCACTATATCAAGTTTGACCTCATGATCATGCAGCCCAGACCAAACGTAAATCTGTCCCCATTAACTCTTCAATTAACAACTGATTTTGCCTTTCTATTTGGCATATAAAGGAATGGTTTTCACATTCAGAACTTATTGCAAACTCACACAATGCCAGGTATTGTAAATTAATTTACTTTTATGGTGTTTTTAGTGTACGGTACAAGGAAAAAGGTTTTCGCAGTGTTATGAATTCTACGTTAAAACAATTCTGTCAAACAGTTTTATGATACACAGTATGAACCATAAGAAACAAATCTAAACATTTTTTCCCTAGTTCTGTGCTCAAACATGTCCCCTCCCCTTCTCCCTGAGATGTACCTGCAGGTCCCTGTTGTGGTTCTCACACAGCAGCTGCAGGAACCTCAGGATGGGCTTCATGATGGCGATCTCAGGGCTCATGCCTCGCTCCTCGTTCTTCTTCTCTGTCTCCTTGTCAAATCCTGTAGACAGAAAGTTTGTCTGTTTAAAGATTTGTTCCTATATTTCTCATGTCATGGACACATTCACAGGGCAGATTGTCATACCATTCATGTTAAAAATTTTTCAAGAAGATTGTGATAGAAACAAGAGTCGACAATGTCAAAGACTTTTTGTAACAGTGAATTTGCATGTGCTATACATGTGTGACTATCCCAAGAATGTCCTCAGTTTGCATTTGTATGACGATAGTTCAACGAGTGTGACCAGAATGTTATTTCAATGTTCATGAGCACAGCTATAGTGACAGCCACCCCCCGTTACTTGGGATGCAAGGAGATGTAAGACTCAAGGAGAATCCAACAAAGACCTGACAGATCTAAGAACTTCCCAAGTCCATCTGACCAGTGCTGTCCTGACCTGAGAGAGGGTTGGCAGCGTCCTCCCCCTGTGGTCCCTGCCTCATGGCTCCGAAGGCTTTGCTGGTCTGCAGCGCTGCATCAGCTAGCTGGTCCCTCACATCGTCTGACATGGCCGTCCCTGGGCTGCCTCCACCTGCACCTGGAGCAGGTGGTCAGGTGTCAACTTGTCATTATTCATCACCAGGTTTGGGAAATCTGAAAATAAGTGTTGCTTCCAAACAAAACCACTTTGTTTCATTTGAACTTTAGGACTATAAACCAGTTTTCATGTGGTTTGTTCTGTTTACTCATCCCCTTTACAGTAAAAGATGCGACAGCTGAATGATAAAAATTGGACAGATCGGTCAATGAATTTCATAGAAATTTCAAAGAAAATGGCTGTTTCATCATGTTTTCTGTGTTTTGTTGTCTTCCAAATCATACTTTTATACTGCGCATTATATTCCAATTATACAGTCAAGGATCACTCCAGTTTTGATTGCTCATCATTTGCTTAACACTTGCTGTCAAGTGAAAAGGGGGACAAACTACATGTGGTTTTCTTTGAAAGTTCAACATTGCATACCACCCCTTACTGGAGGAGCTAACAGCAGCTATATCCTGCCACACCTGCCTGCTGCTTCATGCTGGAATTGCAAAATTGGTGCATGAATGGAACCTTGGGATTAGAAGAAGAAAGTAACGGGAGGTACAAAGTAAAGGTAGGCACACCTCTTGACTTCACCAGTTGATTACCGGTACTTCGTAAACAGAGATCCCCCTCCATTTCAAAACAGTTAAGTTCAGCACCAAACTGCACTTCATGCAAAGTACACCCAAAGGTACAGGTCTTGTCAATTATCAAGGCCACAGAACACCGTGCACAGCCACCACAAACCACAACAAAGGGTGAGGCCTATTTCTTACAGTTACATGGCTCAGCTGACAGCCTACGCCTGATGGTGTAATGCCTAAGTTTACCAAAGGCCTTCAATGTGTGGTCAGCTGCCTCTAACAAATCATGCTTTTTAACCCTCTCTCGGTATTTTCTTGGAAAATTCAACACTTGGACCATAGTCCTGTAGACAGATGTTAGATTCTCCTCTGGATGTTCTGTAAGGAACAACCAAAATTATGTGTCTAAATTTTCACGTCACTGATAGTTAGGAAATGGACAATTTTAGCTACGTATTGGTATGACAATAGCGACTGCAAAGACATGATGATATACTAAGGCAACTACTGGTACTTAGATTAGTCATTGTTGAGTTGTATGAACTTTTTTTTAAATGGCAAGGTCATATTATCTGCCATCATGAGTCATGACATTAGTGCAATGATTCTAAAATGTCATTCTTACCAGTACTGTTACTGTTATTGCACAAGATTCTCTATGGGTGACCATAAACTGAGCCAACACCAGCGTTATATACCAAATTCCGTGGTGGATTAAAATTGAGAGTTGTTAGTGTTGTACATGTAAACATATCTAACTGGGAAAGAGAAACAAGGTAATTTTTTCACATAATAAACCAGCAGCAAACTACATCCTCCAAACATACTACATGTACATGTATGTAACTTATCATCAAGGCCAATGTAAGACGGCTTCATGTACACAGTACCGGTACTACCTTTCTTCATTTTTGCTGGTGTGTCCTTCACTGCCACATCTTTGTTGTCCTTGTTGCCTGACAGACTGTCGCCGGTGCTAACAGTGACTGTGGCCTTGATCTCCTGCTGAGACTCCCTCATCCGGTCATAGAAAACCTTAAAGAACTTCTCTGCCTTCCCCTCATCCCGCAGGTGGTTCAGGAAAGATTTCTGGAGAAAGAAATATGATCACTCTCTTAATGATGTTAATCACAGGTATCAAGTATAATGAAAGCTACATATCTTACTAGTATATCTAGGATGTGAACTGTCTTCTTCAATGTACTTTAAAGTGTTTGAGTTGTGATTAAGTGCCAAGTAGCGGTTTAGTGCTTATGGACCAAAAAATCATTCTCAAAGTGAAATTTTCTGCAAGGAAAGTGTGGCTTTCTGTTCAAAATTAGTCCAAGTGAGAAACAACACATACAAAACTCAAATAATATCATTGACAACTTTAAGTTATCTTTCACAGATGTTGACTAATGTTTAGCGAGCTCACCTGTATGGTGCTGTTGCCACCCTCCAGTAATGCTATCCCAAGCTCCACTGCTTCCTCAAACACCCTGTTGCTGGTGCTGTGCAACACAGTTGTCAGCAGGCTGTTATAAACCTCATAATTACTGCAACCATTGATTTTTCTCAAAAATACTCTTTTGTCGTGGATGACCAAAAGTTGTCAGTTGAACTCCACACTTTTTGTGTAAGAGATTATGGGTGGATTTTTAAGATTACCAGTCAATTGTCTAAATGAACAGGTCAACAAATATCATCCCTCTGTCATTGACGTCATTCATGCAACCGTAACTTACAACAGATAAGCATTTCTTTAATAATTTACTTTGTAGTATAGTAACTAGGTACCCATCTGAATCTGTTGTAACATGCTCAAGGTATCTCCTCGAACATGAGACCCTCATTTGACGTCCATTCCGAAAGACGAATGCAGTTCCAACCAGGATGCCCTTCCCTAGATTTGAATCGGTGTGTCCCAGTTACCCGCTAGGTGGAACCTGCAGCTCAATTATGAGGCTGCTACCAATTGAGCTGCAGGGGCACCGTAAACATTCCATTATAAAATTAGTCCCTTTAAATGATGTCCTGTGTCTGAAGGTCATTCCTACCTATTGATGACCAAGTCTGTGACCAGAAGCGATGCCCCCTCTCTGTCCAAGTGGCACTGCACCTCCGCCAGGGACATCTCTGCCCTCCCCACCATCTGTGCCCCAGGGGCGGGGTTGGCCACAGACGGGCGCTGGGGCGGCTGCGCATTCGGAGATCCGCTCTCCTTGCGGTTGCGGTCTGCTCGCGGGTGCTGCTTTCCGTAGTACCGTGTCAACAAGCTGCTGCGTAACTTGTCTCCCTGGAGCGGGGGGTTAAATGGAGTGATGGTTTATTCTACTTTCAGAAGATTTGGTACATATAAAATCATCTCCATCTTCATCAGTTTTTGAAATAATATGCAGAAAGTTTGAATACAGGATGACAAAAAGGTTTGTGGGATTCATCATTGTTAGCAGTATCCATTTATTACTTTTCATCCCCAAACATTTTTTTTCTTTGAACCTGCACTCAAATGTCCAGATGCATTACCACAATGTGCATTCAATGCTGAAATGTGGTCAGTGACAAAAACAACAATACAATGAATAACAACACATGGCCTTGATCAACCATGTTGATGAAGCTGAAATGTTAGATGCAGAGATGTAAACTGTGACAATGTGTTATATGGCAGCAGAGGAGGAGAAAAATATGCACTACATGGCATCCTGGAAGGAACTACTGGACTCAACTACTGGATACTATTACAGTACTACTAGATGAAATGGTACAAGGAAGTAAAAGGAAGGTGATTAATTCATGAAGATACAAGTTGAATAGATGATGCGGTATCTGCATGCGGACCGGACATTTCAACTTTTGACAAAATTCATGGACATACCATTCATAAAATGACAATGTTAAGCATGTTGATGTAAGATTAAATATCAAGAATTGCAATTGTTAAATCTTTGGACAAAACTCTGTAAAGGGATGTTGCAGAAGTCTTCAATGATGACAAACTTGTATATGATACTGTATATTTTGCTATGTTTTATTTGTCAGACACTAAAAGCAATGAAAACTATCAGATTTTGAGTACACACATTTTAACTACAGTAACTACAGTAAAGAATGTTATTTGTTATTTCCATGCCAGCACAAACACACGACCATGCAGTGAACCACAAGTTAGATTTTTTTGCTATTAATATTGTGCATACAAATTAGTGGGTGAGATCAACTACATGCAACATGTTTCAGAACAAAATATCCATTTTCAGCCTTCAAAATTATATGTTGATATTGATATGGTTCCTCCAAAAAGGAGTATACAACTCAACTCAAACTGTAAGGCAACCAAATGGATACTTTATCCGGAAAAACTCATACTGTCACATTGTTGTAGTTAATTCTATCATCTATTCTAACATCTATTCTATATCAATAGGAGTGTTTGTTAAATACACATATTATACTCTATACTTTAATAGAGGCTAAGCGCTCTGAGAGTTCAACTTGCTTAGACACAGCTTTATCTTTATAAACACATCCTGATTAAACAAAAAGTTTCTGAAATTGTTTGGTCAATGATAGTAACCTAATAAGTAATGGCCAGGTGGTCGCTTCTGATACAGGTATTTTCCAGGCATTTTTTGTTCTCATTGAACTCTCTGGCAGCACCAGCTTCTGTTCAACCCTTACCCTCTTCGCATCATCAATTTGCTTCTTTGACTGTTCATCCCGAGGCTTTGTAACCATGGCAATGGAAGCATGCAAAGAATGACACAGCAAGTTAGTATAAAACACCTGAGGTGTGCAGAAGAGCCACCTACCAGATCTTCCCTAGCCTGCAGCTCCCCTTGCTGCCCACAGCAGGCAGCAGAAGAGGGGTGAGAGCAAGCAGTGAGGAAGCAGATGAGAGAAAAATGAAGCTCAACACAGGAAGAACATTAGTCTACATAGCCCCACAGAAATTTCAGGACAAAACAGAAAGCACTCTAAGTTATTTGAAAGCCACTACAACTTTTTGAAGAAGAGAGTTCAATTATTTTTGTAAAACATTTGCCTTGTGTATCTGGCACATTAACTGGAATTAATCTTTCTAAAAAATCTTGTAGACAGCATTACTGCTGGCAACAGATGTGTAGGATCAAAGTAAGAATTGTTACTTCAAAAATTGGTTATTATCTGCAGTTGAACAAGAAATTTTTATTGTTTAAGTGCCGAGAACTTTACTACAGCAGAATAGAGTTCACAGAGAAGTAGGGAAAGATGCCAAGCAAAGCTGTAATTGCTGGTAGTGGCTATAGCCATGGTATACATGTACATGTGGTAAATGGTTCATTCATCACAGTCCTTGCTTTCCCTTTACAAAACTACTGTTCAGAACATGTTAGCGATGTATCTCAAAAGTAGACTTGCTATATCATACATAATCTAACCAGATGGCACAAGCATAAGCTGTGCATATTGTTGCTTGCATCATCTGAAGGCTTAAATGTACTTAAGGACTACTGTACTGGTGAGATTAGAAGTATAACATATAACACTGAGTCACTGTAGTACAACACAAGTGCACAATCTACCTACTATATAACATACATGCACACTACAAGCTGGTTTTGGGTGCAAGTGTCATGACATGAACATGACATCTAAGCTTACATTTTTCACGATACCAACAGTTCCTGCTAAAATAAGCTCCATTTTCCAGCCAATTTGGACATAAGTCATGTGTGCAGCCAAAGAAAAGCTCGATTTTAAAAATCCTTCTTCATCTGAGAGCTATACATATTGTTTTTCCCAAAACCATCTTGTGGCTGACTCACAATACAGTGTCAATACATATAACACAACAACAATCTGCTGTTAGTACGTCAAACACAAAGCAACAACAACATGTGGGGGACAGACTCTGTCGTGAAGTTCCCAAAGCAGTGTTACATGTCTGCATGCTGAATTGTTGTCTGTTTATTGTCAGGCACTATGGCCCATAAGAACGGTGAACCTTCCAATTTTAACTTTCTCCCTATTGATGCAGTCTTTAGGCACCAAATTTGCGTTGGTTTCAGGGTCAGGTAGTAGGGAGAACGTTTGTCTTAATTGTAAAACTAAAATTGAATCCAGTGACCTAAAACAGACAGGAACTTTTGAGTCAAGCCCGTCGGGGTTAGGGGTTACGTCACACAAGGCAATATGTTAGTTGGTGCACCTTCATCGTTGTGAACAGATCTTCCCCCTCTACAGGATAGATCTACCAGCCGCATGCACAAATGGGAGAGACAATCAACAAGCCAATTACATGCTGGAAGGAAACATGGCAAAACATGGCAAGAACAATCATAGCTGTCAGTAGTGACATGAAATAATCATGGAAAAGTAAGATGGACAGATGTAAGCTACGGCAATCTCCAAGATATATCTGTTCATGCTCTAAAAGGAACAGTATTCAACTCTATAGAAGTAGCAACCACTAGAAGAAATGTGCATGTAAAGGAGCATGCTGTGGCATGCTAAAGGTCTGAAATCAAGGCTCACTTTTGACTTTATGAAAGGCTTATTATAGAGCAGAATCTATCTCGATGCAAAGGCAATAATAAGAATGTGCCTGAGATTGTTTTACCTTTTCTCCATAGTCAATGTCTGTGGTCATCATTTCCTTGAGAGTTTGCAGCACCTTGATGCACAGTTTCTCCTCCTTCTCTTCTAGCAGCCTCTCCGTGTGTTTGATAAGTCTATTGAAAAGAAAAATACAAAATGAGTGCACAAAGTGCTGTTGGCTATTTAGTAGGGGTCGGGTTTAGAGTCTTTGCAGCTTCAAATTACTAATTCTGTACAAGCTGACTGGGTAGTACAAATGATAGGTGCTTGCAGGGGTCAAAACAATCAAGGCCATTGTAAGCCAGATACAACACTGTAACAATGTACATGCTGGTCCATTAGAGACAAAATGTGTTCACAGCACTAATTTCAGCACCATGGAAAGTGCAACACAAACATAGACAATTTCATAGTTTACTTAACTATAAAAACACCATTGACTTTCATTAATAGGCTACCAGCTGTTACTATGTGAACATGCAACATTTTGTAATTGATGCATTTTTATCTGAAGACAAAAGACATATAATGCACATGTCCTTGCATTAAAGAAATCCAGATACATGTATGTCATATTGCTTGGTTAATCACAAAGATACTTTTCAGTGAAACGTAAGATGGAAGGTATAGTGTAGGCAGTAGCTTTGCTGATGGCCGTTTCAACAATGATATTGAGGCTATTTAGTGACAATTCAATATAGATGGTGACAGAGTGTTTAATGATGTAACAAGCAATGCATCCTGTCAAAGTGAATAAAAGCTGCATCATTTTAGTCTGTCCTGTCATACTTCCAATGAAGCAGTCTAAAGTCTTGAGGTTCTTACTTGGAGATGAATCCGCCAGATTCACAGTTCTGTCTGGCCTCCGATCCCGGTGGGAACAGCAGCTCGGGTCTGTGCAGCACGTCCACCAGCACGGACAGCTCCGCCTGGACCAGCGGCCGCAGCTGGTCCTCCAGCAAGGACACAATGTCCTACAGAAGGAACAGCACAACCTTCAAACTGAGGCTTTACCAGCAGGTGGAATATCTGCCTTCTTTAGGTTACCATGCATGCATGTACATTCCAGTGAAATATCATTGACAAACATTGAAGTACAAGTCAAGGGAAGATTTTTTCTGAAAATGGGCGTGGGCTTGTAACTCTCAATGATGTCATACTAATTTGCATAGGATTGCGATAAGGTACTACCTGAAAGAAAAATTAAGGGTCATATTAAGAATGGTTTTCAAAAACACCCCAAAATTTCTCAGCCACTGCTTTTGTCCTCATTTCATTCTCAGCCCACAAATTATATTAAAAGCTTTTTTCTTCCAAAAATGTACATGTATGTATTGTGGCAATTTGAACTGAACACATTTGAGTGCCTACATGTAATGCATTTCATGAAGAAAATTATCTCACTTCTTTGGGCTTGCAATGACTAGGCATCTTTATGTCATTTAACTATAACAACCATTTACCTGCTAAGTGTATAAAATATTACTGTAAATCTCTATACTTAAAGCTGGATATGGAATAGACAGTCAGGAAATCATAGTTATACAAAAAAGTCCTTAAATTGTATTTCTATGACCAATGCCTCCTTTATTGCAACCACTGAGGGGAAATTCTCTTTTCTTCATATCAATAAGATGGGTCCATCCAAAGACACATTTACAAGAAATTCCTATAAGGTCAGATATAACACAATGACAATGTCATGCTGTGCATGTGCTATACACATCAGGAATACAGGCTCGTGCAAGAATGGGACAGACAGCAGCAGGCAAAGCTTGGAACTAGGGATGTTTTATATTTAGGGATATTGCACCAGACCCTTTTTCTAAGATACTTGTAAGAAATGAAATATGTCCTGACAAAGTCACAGTCATTTTAGATGATAACATCTATCAGGTTAGACTTACTACCTTAAGTGATATCATCACTTTCCTCCCATAGTCTTTTAAAGATACATCTGAACAAGGTTGTGGAAAAATAAAACTTTCAAATTCAGGACAACCAGAGACTATCTTTGCTGTAGACTTGTGCAGACAATGAATTTACCTAAATGGGCAGAAACCATTTATTTCTATAGTTGATGTGGTTTGCATTTTAAAGTGTAAATATGTGTGAGCTATGAAGCTTTCTGCACATTGGTTAAGACTCTGGGGATCTTGCGGAACAGTCAGGATTCAGCAAAGCATTTTTAAAAAAGCAGTTGGGGATGAAAAAGCTAAACGTTTCTGTTGCTTTGCTACATGGCAGGTTGTTACTTTCTGCCTGGTGGCGTTAACATACCGGCAACATGCTGTCTGGGTCTGCTGAAAAGGAGTTTCTTGGCTTGATGACCGAAGAGAGAAGAGGGCAGAGAAGATAAGGAAAGCATTTCATGATTCATGCAAGAAAAGGCTGTGCAGTATGCAGCACCTGAGAGAAAACATGCTTCAATAACAGATGACAAAATTAGAGACATTTTTAATGAGTTGGTGCATTAAACAACATAAGGAAGCAAAGCTAAAAGAACATTAAGTTATGTACCACTAACTATAGTAGAGGGACATTAATGTTTTCTTCCATTAAGCTCCAAGCCTTTAATCACTGTCACTAGCCCGAGACCCCAACATATTACGGCTGATGAGTTTCTTCGTCACCTTAAGCAAAAAGCGTGAGAGGACGAAAAGACTCGGCCAGTATAATAGGTTTGGGTACCAGGCCACACTGTCACATGTTGTGAGCAGCAAGTCTAGTACAAAACATGATGTTGTCTTCCTGACTATGATTTTGCTAGTTCTGCAGGTAGGCAGTGCTACCTGTGGCAGGTTTTTGGTTGTTAGCTCCACAATCCGCCTGTTGGCAGCCATGGGAGGAGGCACCAAGTCCTGCCACTGCTGACTCAGGGAGGTGAGAGGAAAGGAAAGATGAGAAAAACTAGAAAAGCAAGAAGAATGAATAACAAGAACAGAAGTGGACAAGTTCTGGCTAGTTGTTCATGGCAGCTAATGTTGTTACTGCATCTGATAACACTGAACCCAAAAAAAGTTCACCATGTTGGCAGTTAGTCACTAAATCGGTGTCAAGTGTTGTTGATCCTTCACATTATGCTCTTTCTCTCTAGCCTTTATTTTTACTTCACCAACATAGTTCAATAAAGAATCACGGAGAAACCTTTGCCACATACACACTGACCTGCAACCCTTCAATAATGCTCCTGGTGTCCCGTGAAATGGCCATGATGGAGTCTCGTCTGGACGAGCCACGCGTACTCAGCCACTTACGGGATGTGGCCATGAGGAGTTGGGACTTGGAGAACAGTGTGTTCACCTGGCTGTCCAAGTCCACAGGGATGGCTATGCCACGGTTCTTGGCTACAGGAAAAGTCATTACACGAGTTAGGTATATGTGTTAACAAACAGTTAATCTTTTATGATTACACAAACTGTGAAACGTAGAAGTAGTACACATGTCTGTGTGGGATGGCCATTTTTCAGCCAACACAAAAGCGACACAGGCAACAATGAAGTTCCAGGCTGAAAAGAATGATGTCATCAGTACGATGCCTGTTGATTCAGAAATGGTAGATGAAAATAAAAGACTTGAGTTTGAAGTAGAAGTCATAATGGTAGATGACTGAGTAGGAATCATGGATTCACAGCAGCAGAATCTTGACAGTCTGGCTGAAATATTCACTGACATGTACCAACAGTTGATACCTGCCAGTGAAGGCATCATACCGAAATAAAAAATACTACATATAAAACTACACAATAACTTGATGGCACTCATTTTTCATGCTGACCACAACCACTGCATCCTTTGGCAACAATATGGTCAATGCATGTCTTCTACAAATGTACAAATTCACACTTCTGTACATGCACCAGGTGGTGGCCATGATGGGTATGTTGTAAGTTCTTGGACTTTAGTTCTTTTACAACACGCATATGATGTTTCATCAAACCTTGGCATGTACATCATCAAAGTGCTTTCTTTACGTGCAGTAAAAATATATTTGTTGTTCAGCAAGCCCAAGCAAAAGCAATTAGTGTGCAAATTTATATGCATGCCTGATGAACATGTATGCTGCAGAATTTTCTTTCGTTGGATTGTGGTTCATTTCAACCATTTCCTACACAATTCTGACTCAAAGATTGCCTACAGCTTTACACTGTTGCAGAACAGTTTCCTGTTAGGCCTAGGGAGTGAGAGAAATAACCATGCAACCAAATGAATAATTACTGAGGCTGACCAAAATATGGGTATTCGGAGCGAGTCTGTCTAGTCAAATCAATGAAGAACTGTATGTGTGAGCAGGATTAATTTTTTTCAGACTTTTGACAGAATATATTTTGACTTTCGTTGAAGAGGTTCATCAGTCACGTGTGTATATTTTGACTTATTATTTATGTCATTAGACAATCAAACTTTTGATTACAAGATTTGATTACAAGATTTGATAAAGTTGCAAATGTTGAATATCTAAGACAAAAAAGGAAAGAGAAGACTGGCTGAATTGTGATTTGATTGGAATCACATTTTTTGAAATTCAGAAAAGCTGGTTTAAAGGTCCCTGGATATATCTGTAAGTCAGGAAAGTAAATTTTCACATTAATGACAGACAAGTTAGTTTACTAGATGATTTTTCGTGCATCCAGGGACAGATGTAAACAGTAGGTATACATTCTGCTATGCTGTTCCCACCAACGATGGATCTGGAAGATTCGCGCCACATCTCTCGTCTAGACCTGGTAGGCATGTTGATATGGGCGCCTAAGTCTACAGGCACCAACATGTTCCTTTTCTTCACTACAAAGAACAACAATGAGCACAAGGTCTGTTACGGTTTTTGTCTAGACGTTTTTCTTGAGAACAGATTGCAAGAAAAGACTGACAACATTTCATCTTGGCATTCATCAAGAAAGAACGACAGTTACGTACCAACTATAAGTTAAAGGTTCATCAACTCCCATTTCAGTACAAGAATTTGAAATGATCAGGACGTTTTGTACATGTACAAATTCACTGCTTTATTGGTCAGCTTTAAGCATAAGCACAAGCTGTGCAGCAAATACCACACTTAACACTCATATAAAAATATATCCTGGATTACCTATTTCTGTCAGGGTTTTGATGCATGTCTCCACCATGCAGCGCTGCTGTGTATTCAGCCATGTACACTGCGACACACGATACGCTCCAGACAGCAGTTGGACGAAGATTGGCTGTCGGGTCTTTGGAAAAACGAATAGAAAAGGGGAAGAAAAATAGCATATTTAATACGGCTGGCATCACATTTTGTTTCTATTATATAGTAATCACTGTGTTTCCTCAGAGGCAGCCTGAAAGAAGACATGGTGACCAATAACCTTTCACTGTTTAAAGTACACCCTCCAAAGTGACTGGTAATTTTGATTTCAATTACAGGCTAAAATGTATATTCAGATGTGGACAGTGTGGCAATTTGTAACATGGATTGGTGCAAATAGCAACACTGAAGATTCTTAAAATGTTTCTTTATGAGAACCTTGACAGTCTGGGAAATACATTATACTTTATACACGCCCTATAATCAAACAATATTGTTACCTAACAGCAATATATTATGATGTTAAGTATACATAATTCTTCAATATTTCTCAAAACATATTGTTTAATTGTTACAGACTGAAAACCCTTGGGGGAAATTGCATGAAGTGATATTCTGTGCTTCTTAACATTGTGTGCAAAAAGTTGAAAAAGAGACAACACAGGGAGAATTGCAAATTACTTAAAAGCAGTTATGTGCAAGTGAAGTGCAAACAGCACAAAAAGAAGGCACAATTACGTCTTAACATGTGCATGGTAGAAGTAATGAAGGAATGCTTTAAAAGTGAGGGACAGAATGGTTTACTTAGCTATGGTTGGCAACAGTGCAACATGTACAGTACTTACGAAAAACATACTATTGACTACAGCACGAAGCTGGGGGCTGAGAAACACCTGGTATAGGTCAAAGCACACAAACAAACAAAACAAACAAACAGAAAAAAAGATAATGTCATGAAATAGGTGTAATGAGCATGATCTACAAATAAAAAAGACATAACAAAAATTCAAGATCTCATGGACTAAAACAGTCTGAAACTTTAACCAATCTTGTTATTGAGACAGACAGACAAACAGACAGACAGACAGACAAGCTGACAGACACACAAGTACAACAAACATATACCTCTCAAACAGGACCATTCTCGTGCACTCCGTGAGAAAGAAGCACATACTTACACAAGCATTTAAGTCCATGCAAAGCCAACAGTAGGGAAAGTGTGAGTATATAAAAACAGCATAGCTAAGCTCAAGGCAAGTTGAAAATTCCCTTTTCACCTGAGTCTAGTTGTGATAGCACAATATACCAAAAATAAATTCTGTCCTTCAAATATAGATAAGAGATACTCTTTTTTTCCTTTAAATCTGATGTTATAGTGATTTCATTATAAGCAAACTCAGCTCAGTGAGCAGTATGTGCTGCCACAGCTCAAGTTCTTGCCTTAGGCACAGCAATAACAGTTGTTTACATCAGTGTCAGGGGTAATGACTCAGAGGTATATGTGTTCATGTATCCCTGGCACTGAGATAAACAAGCTTTACACATGCAGGTGGAACAGAACGTGAACAAGGCAGAGCAATCATGCTGCAAAACCCTGTCAGCGCTGCACACATTCTCCAACCAGTCACAGAACTCAACAGTCTGTGTACACCAAGCAAAACTGTCTTTCAAAGACTGTGTTCTAAATGCTGACCTTCTCCAACTACAGGTATCTTAAGCCATAAAATATTGACAGAAGACAACCTAGTTACATGTACATTCATAGTAATGATCTATAACCTGTAATGGCCATGTGTTATAAGATAACATTCAGAGTTGGATGCAGGCCACATCAACATCTTTGAAAGAAATTTAATATGCTTTAGTGGTGACAGTCCAAGAAGAAAAGATGCATAACCTTTGATCATTGTACAAAAAGCACCATAACTGCATTTTAGCTGCCATCGAGCATACACTTCTAAGGAAACTTTTTCCTCCTATCTGACTTTCCTACCCCCTTAAAAATCCAGTTCCATAAAAGTGAATCAGATGAGAAACATTTTTAACATAAAAGTGAATCAAATGAGAAACACTTAACATTATATGACACAGGTAGTGACCAGAAAGGAGAAAGCTACGTCCTGCCAGTGCTCCTGTTGGACACACAACCAGCCAGTGGTACCACCTACCTGAACTGTGGTGCTCTGGTCTGAGAAGGGGGAGCTGAAGAACATGGTGATGATGTTCATGATGGTGTTGGTGACGTAATGCTCTAGAACTGGGTCGGCGTGGTTACGATCTGTGGCTTTGCAAACCTGGAAAGAGAGGAAACGTTAGTTTTCGAAGAAGAATGTAGTGTACCTTTGTGACATCTACTTTCTTTTGGTAGGTCTTCATTATCAACGGCATCTTGATGAGAGCAAAAGAAATATTAAGTTAATTCACAGTGCTTTTCAACAATTTTAGAAATAGTAACAACATCATTTTGGACTGACTAACTTTAGTAATTCATATTCAACAGAGTCAGGCAGACAAGGTTACTTTGTATGTCACAGCAAGAATTAATACAATGCAGGCTGCATTTCCTTTGCTGTAGAAACATAGTGCTCGCCTATGACCTGGCATTAAAAAAATGATAGGTAAGGACTTGTATGTGCTTTTGCACAATGCCATACTGTGTAATTTATATCTATGCAGTAAAGAATGATGAGTAGTTTTACACACCGTGGCCATGTCGACAAGGAAGTTCTCAAACAAAGTCCACATGTGGTTGCTGGTATAGATCTCCTTCATCTCCACCTCAGTGTCCACATAGCAGTGGTTCAGGAAGTTGATGTAAGCATCTTTAACCTATAGACACCGGAAGGAAGTTTTTATCCACTGAGAGATTTCTGATTGCTTGCAATACATCTCAGGGCTCGAAATTCATTTTTGTGATGCACCTAACCTAAAAATTGGGTGCACCATATAATTTTTGGGTGCACCACATAGAATTAAGTAGAATTAGGTAGAAAAACCTAATTACAAACCTTACTGCTCCTCTTCTGAGCACCTAAAATTTTGATGGACCCAACTTCAAATTCTTAAACACATACTATGACAAACATTTTATTACATTTCTAACACTTGGATATCATGTCAAGCAAGTGTAGTGACACAGCATTCAAAAGGCAGATGTTAAGCAGTATGGCAAAATTGTGTCTTAAGTAACCACACATGGCCAGTCCTCTGGTACACATTCTTAACCAACTTTCTACCAAATGGCTTTATTCGAACCCAGCCTAACCTCGGTACCAAGTTAGTGGTATCTGGGCAAAATGAGTTTGATGAGGGTGTGTGCTCTGCAGCTGTACTATTGCTAAATTGTCATCATTTGAACAGTATGTTACAACCCAGTAAAAAAAAGATATAGCTCTTTTGGTATATTATCATGATTTGTACAGTATGTTTTAACCCAGTAAAACATAAGAAATAACTCAGGAAACTGCAAAGCTCCTCCTACCTCAGGTAGACAGTCCGGATGCACCACCACCCTGCTGATATCATCCAGAGGGAGCAGGGAGTGGCACTTGATCTCTGTGTACACGTTCTTGCCCTCGGTGCACAGCCCCAGCAGCTGCACCAGGTTGATGTGGTACATCAGAGGGCTGCTCAGCTGTCTCTTCTCTCGCTCCGACCGCATCATCTCGATCAGGGTGTTGAAGGACGACCTGTCGTTATAGAACAGCAGGACGTCTTCTCCTACATTCACCAACTGCCAGGAGGGAATGGAAATTGATCAAATGAGAAACTTCATTATACTACAAGTTAAGACCTGCAACTATGTATTGTATCATCGTTATATCTTATGTTCTAAGACTTACTTTTATTTGTATCAGTATCAGCATATTGACATTCAACATGATTTTCAATGGAAACATTTTTTCAAGGCAATTTCAAAACTTTTGGCAATGTAATGCATTTGTACAGGCCGTTGGTAGTTCATTTTTTATTTCATCTTGTTTTCTATCACATATTTCCAGGTCAGTATGCAATGTGACCTGACAATATTTTACCCCAATGTCCAATTTATGCCATAATAGATTATGCAATTATGCAAATGCTATTTATAATGGAGTGAATTGGAAATGGTTTGGGTTTTCAGAATTTTATGCAAATCCCAGACTTATGCCAATGGCTGTGATACCATTGGTTGGTGTCTACTGTATTTGAGAATATGCTTAAATATGATACAAGAACTCTTACACGCTAGATAATCTATGTACAACAAATGGAAATCTCTGTCCTACCTCTGCCATGACCATGTCTTGACATTTCCTGATGTATTGTCCCTCTGCTTTCACAATGGTCTGTAGGAACTTCAGATACTGCACATGGCGACCGTGGGTCTCGATGCAGTGAACAAAGTGCTGCACCACTCTCTCTGTCACTTCATTGCACAGCATGCTGTTGTCCATGAATATGTGTCTCATAGTTTCTGCCTCCAAGAGCTAAGAAAATGAGTGTCAAAGTGAAAAAAGGTACCAACTTATGATGCTTTGTCTATAATTTATCATTGATTAATTCTTTTATTCCTTCCTTATTTACTTCAATCATTTATCTGGTACTACGGTACTCAGCAACTATAATTTTCATGGATGAATAGAAATTTACAACCTTCCAACTCTACTTTTTATATTAAATCAGATGTACTTAAAACTGGATGAGCATACCCCAGGAGTCAGGAACAGGTCCACATGTTTGTGTAGCAGTGCCTGATTGGCTGGATTTCCTTGGCAGAACTTCTGAAGGAACTCATGGGCTAACCGCATGATCTCGTTCATCCTGGTGTCTTCCTTCTGCAATGCCAAAGAAAATCATTACGTTCTGAAAGAAACCCTTTAAGTGTCCTACAACCAGTATAACGTTATCAGTATGAATGAAAAGTTATTAGGTTACAGTTCCAACCGTTGTTTTGTAATTCAACATACACTTGTCAATGATCTTTTGCAAACAGAGATTCTATGGAACTAAGACATATGTAGTGTACATACAGATATTTTTTTTGTTTTGATGTAGGAATAGTTCCATTACCTTATCAAAGGGGATCTGGAGGAGTTCCAGTACAACACTGTGGGCTCCCATGTTCCTCAGCAGACGCTGCTCGTGTTTACGGTTCTTCCCGCTGGACTGGTGGACGCAAAGCTGGCTCAGGCGAATCAGAACCTGCAAAAAGTTTCACCAAAACATTTACCTTCCTCCACGGAACTACATTCACATCGGTAGACATGTACAGACTCAACACTAATTTAGGTCTATCAAAATTAGCTGTTCAGCCAAGAAAAGAGACTATGAGACTGCATGTGACAGCAGCTACAGGTACGTGAAGTCGAATCTGCCATTTTGTCCGACCAATTGTTGAATCAATTTTTTTTTCTGGCTGAGACGTTCCACTCAGGGAGTTCATCATCATCATATCGTTCCGTTCCAGTACTGCAGCCAGGCCACGGCCTTCTCATTAGCTTCCAGCGGGTTGCCATGGGTGGATGGGGCTACAGGATCAGTCCGTTATACACATACTGTACTACACCGAGATACATTTTGTATTTCTAATCATAGATAATCTTGGCATGTCATTGAAATTATGACGTTACCTGCTGGATGGTCTTGTAATTCTTGACGCTATTTTGATCCATGGAAGGTCCAATATCAAGGTCAATAGCAGAACCTTCTGGACCTTGGGATGATGTCAAGGACTGAAGTAGAGAAGAATTTCACAAATTAGCAACATGGAGCATGTTCAGTGTATTCGGACAGACAGTCGGACAGACTTTACAATTGTACATTTTTGTATATTACTGGGACAAAAGAAGCTTTATCATTATATATTAAGTACGTATCCTTCACAATAATTTGGTTATCAGTATTCAAGATTTAAGATTGCTTCAGGCATTGCTTGATTTTTGACGTTCTTGATTGTGTGAGAGGGTAACAGGCTAATTAATAATGTTGTTTCCATGTATCTCCACAATTGACGAATCGGTTATATAGACACTATTAAAGAGTTGACTTGACTTTGTTGTAATTTTGCAGGCAATGAGGAGAATGGATGAATTCATCCTCAATATCATCAAGAACTTTCATGAGCAACATCCATGACCAGTTAAGTGTAAAACTACTAGTAGTTAGTTTGCAAGCTCTTAATAAGAACCAAAAGTCCAATTATTTAGTCCCAGCAAAAGTCATAACTATTAGTATTATACCAAGCTTGTTATCAAGGGTAAGTATTCTGCTGTAGACAACACATCTCCACTTGTTGGTTGAACCCATTTTCGATTTTTTTTTGCGTTTTTGGTGGTTTTCTTCGAGATGAAATTAAACTCTCCGAATAAACATTGGCAAAAAAATGCAGCGAAACAAAATTCAACACACCACAATCAAAATGCATAAAGTCAGCAAGCAGCACATAAAATGAATACATGCACTTTAACAAAGCCTCACTTACCATGCCTTTTAATGCAGTATTTGCCTGTAAAATTGGCATAAATGCCCAGAAAAGAAAAGGTTTGGGATAAGTCTCTATATGTCAAACAGAAAGGAAATAAAACACTAATGCAGAAGACACTGTGTGACAAAACTGTTAACGGTTCAGAAAGAAGGCCTCAAAGCATGGTAGCAAAATTAAGGCTCATGGTCACCAGGTATGAGATGTGGAAGGTGTGAAAGAAAATGGTCAATTTGTGAGAGTGAATCATTTCGTGTATTTTGAATGTGATTGTGGATCTGTCCATGGCAGCATTTAAGAAAGCAGGGAGAGACATTTAGTATCATTACAGCATAGAACAATTATGAAAACCCAGCAGTTTTGTTTCATGTAGTTTCATATATACTGTCTGGGATCAAAGAATACAATGTACAAACTCTTTGTCATGTTTCTGTCACCATGATGACAGCAAAGATATTGCATTCTAATGGAAACTTTGTACAAGGTTTGTACATGTATATGTGCAATAGGAATGTGAAAATACCTCTTACATGTATAAGAATTATTGTTTTGTTTTATCAATTCAAATTGGTACACATTTTCAATGGTTGGTAATGGAGTGTCTTACTAAGACTTGTTTTCTGAGCATTCCGTTTTCTTAACCCAAAAGTACATGTACCAAAACGATGACATGACGAAAGAGATTGTACCAAAGCAAGTTGTATCAAAATGAGTGGATCACATGGTAACCTTCCATGGGTTACAATGATTTGATTAATTGTTAGTCACCCCAGGATTTGCTCATGAGCTTAGACTTCTATCCAGTGATTTCCGCACTCTCATAATTTGCCATGAGATGGTCACACACTGATTAGATAGGCAAGCTGCCACCTCAGAACCCTAACCCAGCAGAGTGAGAAGGTTTGCTTTCTGCGCCAGATTAGCAGGAGAGCAGTAGGGTTGGCCATGTCTGTTGCCAAGGTGATGACCTCCTAACCTTTGACATGTGGACTGACTGAATCCATTGTTCTCGGGTCACCCGAACAGGATATATGATGTCATCATCGCCAATGGAGGACTCTTGTGACATCAACTTCCCTCGCTTCAACATAAACGTGGGGAAATTCTCACATTTGATGAGGGACATTGGCAAAAAATGATCCTTTTGATTTTTTTTACCAAACCTTGAAATTGAGGATTGGGTGCTTTTACTTGTTTATTGATTAATTTAAGTTTATTCACATTGATTATTGCCTGTTGATAAAGTTCAATCAAAATATCACAAAGTTCCTTCAATTGATTGATTGATCAATAAATGGTATCCAATTGTTGTACCTTGCAATCAATCATTAAATCAATAAATTAACTACCTCCTTTATAATACAAGCAATAAAATAACATGAGCCAAACTCTTCTGTGGATGAAAGCATCGCAATCATGGATTTTTGGTGCAACAGTTGACAAAGACATACATATAAATGTAGGACATGAACATGCTTCCATATGCTTGTATATAGTAACAGCAGTGCAATCATTCCATAATCTAACATCATGCAAGGCTTTCTGTTAGGTTGAATCACTCTAAATGACAAAGGCATTTGCAATGGTTACACACATTTATATTATGTACATGCTAATTTATATGCTTTCCATATCTATATCGATTACCAAGGCTAGGAAGAAATCAGCAAGGATCATAACACATGACTGACCGATTTCCCCTCCTTTTTGTCAGCCCCACCCTCAGATTTCTTCTTCTTGTCTCCGTCCCCATCCCCTGTACTGGACTCCTTCTTCTCCTACAAAGTAGTGTTGAGATAGGAAGGTATACTTTGACAAAAGGTTTTACAGAATCTTACATTTTATCAAATATATAATCTGAATATAATCTGGTATAAAAGTACAAGTAGAAGTAGACATTTAGTAGAAAAACTGTTGAACAACAAGAAAAGACATCTGCTGTTAATGTACATGCACCTACATCAGCAATTCTATCTTGCATAATAATGAAAGATAAAGTTCACGCAATAAAGTTCTAATTAGAGGGCTAACTTAGCAATGTATCATGATTGTTAACAAGTAAAAGAGCGGATGTACACATAGGAATGTAATATGACTTGTCTAATTTGTAACTGTGCAAACAACATCAATAACTATTCTAATTGCAAGAGCTCAGGATCCAAGTAAATATGTCACTACAACTTTCTACCAAAAGCTACGTTTTAGTTAAGTTAGTGTCTACTGTCATCTACTTTTCAGGATAATAAGTTTCTACTTTTCAGAATAATAAGCCTGAAGAAGCAAAGGTTCCATTAGTAAACATTCAATAAGATGGGATACAAGGAAATGTTTAGTCAATGGAAATAACGTTTAGAGAAAGACGTGACAATAACAATGGTAATGACTGTGGCAGACACACTGGAAGGATTCCAATTAACTGCCCTCAGATTAGTTCTGAATATCATTTTAGTGGAATCTCCCAGTGCTGGGGTGGCGAAGCTGAAATAAAAGGTGGATGGCTTGTTTTGGTACAGGGCTACAAGGGAGATGAACCTTTACGTGGACATGAAACAGATGTGTCTTCAGACATACACGTGTCACCGAAACCAGCCTTGTGCAGGAGGGAGGTGGGTTAACAAGGAGGACATACAACTGTTTCTGTTGTGACCAAGCTCACCTCCTTGTCCTTCTTTTTGTCCTTATCCTTCTTATCCTTTTTATCCTTCTTCTGATGTAGGCAACATGGGTAAAATAAATGTGGCATAAGGCATCAACAACATGCAATGTGCATACACTTAAAAACAATGTAGAGAGTCAATATTGGATGGATATGTGAACTGAATGGATTGGGTAAAGTCAAGTGATAAATGCAAAAAATCATGCACGTCATTATATGAATTGTATGTATCTTGTTTTAAGATAATGAAAAATCTACACGCTTTAGAAGAAATACCTTCATTGGATATATAAGAGGTGATGGGCAAATACTACATGGTATTCAAAAAGTTTTCAAAACCTGATATTCAACACATAGATCTAAAGTTTGTCAGTAGTGCCAGAAACTTAGGTGAATCTTTTCAAGTTGTGTGCATTGCTTTTCATGCTGGTCGGCTAATTAGAAGAACGATGCTTCAAATAATCTGACTGAGTTAAGATTTAATTTTCTATCTCTTATCAAGTAATAAAGATATTGATTTATTCTTAAGAAATACATTTAAGTAAGCTTTGTTACTGAAGATGTACCTTTTTGCCCCCTTCACTCTTGCTCTTGTAGACCCAGAGTTCGGACTTCTCCACAAGCAGTCTGAGCTCGTCCAGGTCAGCTTTGATCTGCTTGTAGTTCTCCACATCGCTGGAGGAGACCAGCAGTTGTACCTGGAAGGGGCGGGGGTGCACAGGTCAGCCTCCAGGGAGCATTCTTTATTCTACAGGGTCTTTATTACCACTATCTGTTGACTTGTTTTAAGAACAACTCAAAATGATATGAATGGATCCTTATGTTGTAAACACTAGAGGCCACTCAAGGGACCAACAAAAGTGAACAGGTGGTCACTATAGACAGAATTATTAATATCTATGTCAAAGGAATAAATCAGTTAAAGGCATCACTTATTATACAACAGGTCATGTTGGCCATGGCGTCCTTCTGTAGAAGTTGATCACGTGTACAGTTTTGACTGTAGTTCTTAGATAGTGATTCTATCACATTATCTTTAGTTTTTTTTTCATTCAAGTTGGCCCAAGGAATAGGCACAGAAAGAAAGGAAGAAAAAACATACATTCAGGACACCTGAATCCATACAACACCTGGAAACTCCATGCCGTCTCACCTGTTTGAAGGCCTGCAGCACCTCCTGCCTTTGGCTGAAGTGTCTGAAGAGCAGCTGCAGCGCCCCTGACACCAGGGGTGGGTAGTCATGCATGGTCAGGTGCAGCAGGACTCTCAGGAACGTCCGCCCTCCCGCACCATCCAGGTCCAGATCTGCTGACTCATCACTAGGGGCACAAAACAGCTTATAAACATCCTTTCCTCTTCAATGGAATACAGCTTGCCATTCATATTGCTTATTGTCTTTCATGAACATTGTACTTTTAGGAGAAACAGTTTATATAAAAAAATTCATCTTCAATGGAATACAGCTTGCTATTCATATTGCTTATTGTCTTTCATAAACATTGTCCTTTTGGGAGAAACAGTTTATAAATTAAACTTCCCTCTTTAATGGAATACAGCTTGCTATTCATATTGCTTATTGTCTTTCATAAACATTATACTTTTAGGAGAAACCCACAGTAACTGGTACAGTTTAATCTATTAATCTTAAATCAAAAACTATCTGTTTCTATCACACAAAAGTTGGCACTGGCAGAACTCAGAAAAAAACTTTTCTGAGGTAGAAATAAAAGGTGTTACCTTAGATACGATCTGTAGCACTAACACATATCTCATAGAACTGAACCTGCCTGATTATCCTCCATTTGCTGTGCAGGGTTCCACAGAGAGGCGTGCAGTACACAAGCAAGGGAAAAACTTGGTGGCATTCATTCCATACGCTGCCATGCTATGGGCATGTGTCATACATTTGTACCACAGAGCAAGGCGCAAGCACAACCCTTACTCTAGGCACTCATGGAAAACTCATGCATACAGAAACAAAAGCCACCGAAGTAGCAGCAGTCACATTGTGAGAGTTAAGGAAGTGGGCAAAAGATATCTCCATGTACAAGCAAAGTCATGGATGTCAGATAGAATAAGAAACATGAACAGATGCAACCATACAGATTTTAAGCTTCCTCAATCTGTGCAATGAAGTGAAAGAGATGCCACAGAATAAGAGAGGAACATGGTTGACTTAAAACATGCTGTCACATAGTAAGATCTGTCAAGTCAGAAACACACCTAGAAGATGCCAAACATCATTGTCAACATGGCTGAAAACAGAAAAAGCTCTAGGGAACATGCATTTTCTAATGACAGGGATGATAGTCAAGGCATAAAGCATTCATATCAAAATAAACATGATCATACCTGCCATCAAAGATGCTTTCTGCTTGTTGTGCAATCTTCTCTAAATCTACCACTGGGGAGAGAACATCAGTGCATTACATTGACTGAGCAAGCAGGTGATCAGTTATCAGATCAGAGGAGTGAGTCTGAATTTTTGTGCTCAAGAGAAGTTAAACTATATTTCATAACGTTATATACCAACACAAATAAACATTTATATTACATTAGCTACACTTCACACAGTAATTTCTAACACACAACACTGGCCCATTTTTCTGTGCACAGGTTTTACATACTGCAGATACATGTACAAATCAGGTACTTTCCAATCCACAGAATTTTATAAATCTAGTTTCCTACTTAGTGTATCCTAGGATATCATAAATGTTTCGGCAGTTACCAGAGTTGTCCTGTGCATTAGTCCCCAGCCCAGGGAGGGTATCACCACGCTGGCTGCTGTTACTCTCATCAAAGTCGTTCTTGAAGATGGACAGGAGACAGGAGATGCGGTAGTCCAGACGGACGTTCAGGATAAACTGTGGTGGGTAGAGAGACAAGTTAACAGACATACATAATTAAGGTGAACATGATGTAATATGATTGTTCAGGGTTTAGAAGTACAAAATTTGACAATACAACAAAATAGCCTGTGTATCATCCTCCAACGTTCCTACCAGTAAGTCATAATATGACATAGACTTACCTGCAGAATTTCAATGATCTTCAGTTTGGTATCCATGACGATGGTGTCCATCTCTCCGTCCCCAGCCTTGAGAGCCTTCCCCCCGGACATGCCACCTCCCCCCAGCACCATGGTGGTCATCACAGCGCTCACGTCGTGCAGGGACTTGAACACTCCCGTCTTACCCACTGGGGAGGAGCAAAGGGTTTAGTAACCATGGCAACACTACCTGTCCTGTCTGTGTGGTGGGATGTTCTCATCAGGACAAGTCAACAGAACTGCGGATGTGGGGTCGAGCAATTTTGCCAAATTTGGCTACTTTGGGCCAAGGAAATTTGCCTTCCAAGCAAAAAAAGGTGACGTGGTAACTAAAAGATTTACAGTTTTCACAACCTTTTCTTATTCCTTTACAAATTTTCCTCTAGAAATAAAGCATTTTTAATCACAACTACTGCTTGCTGTTATTAACAAAATGACTCAAATTCGTCTGTATTTATACATTGTAACCATCGATTCATAAGTTGATGTGTTGAATGTACAATTTGTCTTCATCTACTTAAAGATATTCTTTGTAAACAACATTCATTAGTACAATATGTGTCATCATAAAAGCAAAAGCCAAGTGATAAGTGCATAAATGCATATTTACACTCATTTAAAAAATGTTACTAGAATTGAAAGTCTACATGTTATCATGTTTCTAAAAGTTTGAGAAGTCTTTGCAATGAGAGAAAGTCAATTAGAATGGATTGTTAGATCGATGAGTTAAATGATTGTTGATCACTTTTTAGAGCCTGTAGCACAAGCTGACAAATTACAGTGGGTACTATTCTGCATTAAGTGCCTAGCTCTCCAATTACGGAGCTCAGTGGTTGTTAGACTTGAATTTTGACAACCATGTGATACACAGTTCATTACAATGTAACAGCAGACAGATCTGCAGCATTGCTGCTACATGAATTGGGATATCCTAGTGCACTAACTGGACCCAAACATCTAAACTACAACCTTATCATCATCCTCCAGAAGCAATCACACCAGGGGAGATTGCACTCGCTCCTGCTTACACAATGATTTCCTACATGTGCATCGCAATACTTATGAATAACAAAACAATGACTAAATCATCTCAACTAGCGCTGGGACTATGTAGGCTATATATACAGCCAGCTGTGCCGTGCTGAGCTGAGGAAAGGCGAGGTTAAAGGTCAGGAGAGGAGGGGACAGCCAATGAAATCTCCTTACTCTGATGATTGGGGACATCCCACCAACCAACACTGCACATTAGGGTGGAGGCACAGACTGGAGTGGACAGGTGGGAACAGGAGGAAGGGGGAACACAACATGGTGGGTAAAACTTAAACACCATCTCTGAAATCTGGGGATAAAACCAACACATCAGGCACACATGCATGAAAGGGACACAGAATCACAAGGAGTAAGGTCGTGGCTCCTCCACTGGAAAATCTAAAAAGGACGGCTTTTCTTTCATGCCATTACTAGTTACCCAGCAACGAATCACAAGACAAGCAAGCCCATCACAAACCTTGCTTCTGTTCCGTGGCTCCATTTGCTGGGGTAGGCATTGGCGGATAATAAATGGTGGACACGTCAAAGTGATGAAACAAGACTATATATAATCTCATAAGACCCCTGTCACACAGATAGAGACTTTAGCGTGTTTTTACCCAAAAATCTACCCTATCACATTTGAGGAGGCTTGGGGACCTGAAAACAACTCCTGATCTCTACGAGTCTGGCAATGATTGAGTGAAAATAGGAGAATTACTGCTGAAATAAGTGATTAACAGCCTGCAGATTCTTCGGCTGATTATTTTCTGCTGTGTGACAGGGGTATAAACAAGTCCCTTCAACTATAACATGTGAAACATGTCTGTTAGTGTCAGTGGCGCTGTTGCAGTCATAAGCAGTTACATCAGTTATGTAGGTCAGTAATGTCATGTGGAATTTCAAGCCAGCAAGCTCGGTCAGGCAACAAGAAACACAACATCCAGACTAAGGGTCACGGGAAAGATTTTAAAAATCTGCAAATCAACAGACTGAGCAGTCATGACGGCACGGTCAGGCCTACCTAGCTCGGACACCTTGTCCATCTTGCCCAGCGCCAGGACGGGTGTGGTGGAGTTGGTGATGTCCAGGATGGACAGGAGGGTCTGGGTCAGTCTCAGCAGGTCGCTGAAGCTGTAGAACCCGAAGTACACCAGGTGTCGGGACAGGTTCACCACCTGGGAAACATCAGAAATTGTGTGGCTACAATATAATACTAAAAAATTATGCCACCAAGTAACCATCATATCAAAACACAAAAATCATTTTATCATTAGAGTAAAAACAGCTATTTCTCAAGAACTTTATGAAATAGGATAGAAAACTCTGATCATCCTTACATGTATGTATATACAGGTAATATAAAGGCAGAAACAGATTATAATGTTTTCCTTCATTTCAAAGTTTGTTGAGAGTCAGATATTAAAAGTCACCTGTTGCTGCATTACAGTAGCACTTAACACACTTGCAGTTTGACATAAAAATAAATACTTGATCATAATTCAAAAGAAACTGTCTTACAAATCTTCAGATTTAATGTGTCAGTCACAAAAAAAAGGAATAAAAGTGTCAAGCTACCCACCTCAAATGTTAGTTTGTTCTGGTTCCGATCAGCGAACTGCCATCCTCGTGCATTGTCGGCAAGGTTATGCCGGAGGTAGCGCTCTACAAACCGCATGGTGTCCTCAAACCTGGGTCTCATGTCCGCCTTACTCTTGTCCCTGGTGGAGTCATAGCTGCAAGAAAAACATCACTCATGATGAGGGAAGCTTTATTCTTGTGTATGATTCACTTCAAAGTTCAAATGAAAAAATGACAGTTTTCATCAGGGATAAGAAAATTTGGAAGTGTGATAGCCAACATCTTGGTGTCATTTCATATACACAGGAGAGACTATTTGGAGTAGGGCATATAAGGCACTAACATATATCCTTATTACATCACTGTTTTTCTGCTTTTACACAATACATACATAAAATGTTTTATTTTGCGTTACCATTACCACTTCTTCAATTAAAAGCAGTCTGCAGACTGATCTGAGCTTCTCATGATGAGTAAATAAAGGTTCAATCAAACAAGAAAACATGACTCCGACATGCCATACTTACTCCTCTATCGTGATTTTGGAGGGGATCTCGGACCAGAGGCGTGCATACTTGACAGGGGTGACCTGCTCCTGGGGGTCCCTGTCCACATGCATGTGCAGCATCAGCCGGCAGAACGAAGCGCGAAGGTCGTACGGCAACGACTCATCCGACATGCACTACAGTCAGGAGGGGTGCACATTTCAACAGCAATTCAAGCCTAACTCATTCAGAGGATTCAACAAAACTCTGAGCGTGCAACAACAGACAGAAAGATGGTGAACAGCATTCATCAGCAAACTTTAACTCTGCCTGAGATTCCATACAATACAGCTGTACATTATTCAGATGCATCAGGAAATATTCACAGAATAGTTGTGTGTAAATGTATATTGAGGCCAACGCAAGTGAATAGCACATAAACAATACCAAGTGTAAAGTATGCTGTTTTCATTTTCACAATACCAAACTGAGTGATATACACATCCAGGCTTTGGGAAGGTCACAGTGCATGTTGAGACAAAAAAAAATAAAATAACAAGACAAAAAGCAATAAATGATGTCATTAGATGCCAAAACATGTGGAATGCTTCTGTTTCTTATGGTGGTCACCTGCAATATAAGGTTGATGTCCAGTTGTGTGGAGAGGATGTTGATGGCGAGGTACTGTCTGTCCAGGCACATCTGGGAGAACAGGTCCAGCTGGTATCTGGAATCAACAAAGGAAAAACTGAGAATAGCAAAAGCAGTGCCTCAATATATAATTTTGGTTAATGTGTCCAACATATTTAATGTCATACTAGCATTACTGAATTGTTCAAAGCAGTTTTTAAGGCCACTCTAGTCTTACCTGTAGTAGTCCATAACTTGCTTGTCTTCCTTAGACTCCTCGGCATCAGCGGCCAGCTCCCGGATGGCCTTATGTTTGTGTCCCTTCTCCCAGAACAGCACCACCTCCTCCTCCTCCACAATCTGGGTGATGGGCTCTCCATCCTCACCCTCCTCATCCTCTATCACCTCCTCCACTTCTGTCTTCACAATTCTGTGGGGAAAGACAGTTAAGTCACAGATAAGAAGAGGAATGCCATCCTAACAAAAACTTTATGTTGCACAATCATATACCTGTCATTTGATGATAATATAACATTTGCTAGAATGCTAACAATTACCAAAAACCATGTTGAACAATCATACAAGACTGCATATATCAAATGCTGACAATATCATATTTGTTTTCTGCTACTGCTAAGAAGCAAGTAGGATACTCGTTTCAAAACAACAATAAGTCAGTCAGTCAGTCGAGGACATCAACAATATGCAATGCCAACTGGAGAATTATGGATTCTTCTATGCCACTCATCTCTGTTCCCATCTGCAGGTGTAGTTTTCAGTATTTCTTACCTAGTTTCCGTGAGGATGTCACTGTTGGCTGGCTTGAGGACAGACTTACAGATCAGCTCCTGGGTGACAGGGATGGCCTGGTTGTTGGACACACACAGGTCTGACAGGTATTCCAGAAATCTAGGGAGAATTAGAATTTCATTCAATATTGTACAAGATATGGACGGAACTAGACTCAAAAGTAGCATTTGGAAACGTTCATTTTGCTAAAAAGGATACAGGTGATCAGATTAACAAAAGTTACAGGTACTTTGAGATATGAAATAAAACAGAAGAAATTCATAGATTTGAAATTTGGGTTCCCACAGCAGTATACTACTTTTTCGATTGGAAGCGTGTTATACATTAACCACCTAACAGACAAGTGCTGTATATCTAGCTAAAAACATAATCTAGAGTCCTTTTATACTTCAAAAATTGAACTACATTGTTTAGAGCCCTTGTAGTCAACCCACCTGCATTCCTTCTTCTGCCTAACAAGGCTAACGAAGGTCTCTATCTCAGCAGCGGTGATATGCTTTTCCAGCAGTTTTCTGTTATTGTGCAGAAGAGCTGTGATGGTGTCTTCAGCCAACACATCATAGCCGATCTGCTTTTGCATAAAACCAAACTGCTTTGCTATGTACTCCTGTAGAAAAGGACACAACATTTGTAAGCAAAAACAATAACAATGCAGGTGTACAGAAACTCTAATACTAAAATAAACTCAATCTGTAGAGATGTTAGTCAAAGTAATTTTGATGCAAGGCCTCTTCAACACTTCAATAATGACAGTGTATATAATACACAAGGTGATTCTGAGACTTCCACAGTATTCCAGATATGTGCTTTTTCTGGTTAAAAGTAACTATTATATCTATTGAAGTGCAGGCATTTACACATTGACACCTGTTGACTAGTACATACATGTGAACAACATGTGAACATCATGTGAATATCATGTGAATATCATGTGATTATCCTGCGAACATCACATGTACCTGGTTCTTCCTGTAGTCCTGCTGTGACAGCCTGAGCACCCTGTAGCACAGCCTGCAGATGTGCCTGAAGGGGGCGTGTCTCTGGTCAGACAGCTCCTCCATCCGCAGCATAGGACCATCACCCTTGTCCTCAAAGGGCGCCTGGAGAACTTTGAAGATCTACAACCACGAAGATATGATGTATGCAGTGCTTAGGTAAAGAGTTTGTCATTAGTTTAACTTGACTACAGCTGCCAAAAGCATATACCAAGTATAGTATGACAACTTATTGCATGTCTTTCCTGTAAACCAAGTTGACATCTATGCATGCTCTCACATCATTATCCAAGTTTCCACAGTCAGGTGACCTTTGCATGGAATTTCCAAGAAATCTAAATTTGTCTATTAAAGAGACCTAGGCAGGAACCATTTCAAACTCGCATCTTTTGACAGATAACCAATGTTTAAAAAAGGTGGAAAAAAAAGAAAGAAAAAGTGAATTTTTTATATAACTGATTTTATCAGGCCATCAAACACTTGAAGCTTGATGTCTGTTACCTGTTTAAGAATGTTCTGATCTCTCATGAGCTTCTGCCTCTCCCTGTTTGGGTTGGTGATCTGCACGTCCAGGGGGTCCCCTCCGTTGTTGGGCTTGTCTGCCAGGAAATACACCAGGTCCGTCAGCAGCTGGGTAACAAACCTGAAACAGGAGATCAGGGTTATGGTTGCACTACATTTTGAACAAGGTATAGTTCAGTTTATCAGGTCGTAGCTAGTTCACCTTTATCTGTAGGAACAGCTATATCCGTCTGCAATATTTCCAACCTAAATGTATTGCAATATGAAAAGCTTCCTCAGTCCTATTGATATTCCTAAATATCAAGTTATAAAACAACAGGTATAGGTTACCTCAGTCTCACAGACAAAGGGGAATTAGCATAACAACTTATCATAGAGCTGACATATGAACAACTAAACCCCAGAGCAAATCCATATCCATACGGTATGGGATATTGGCTACTTATTGAGGACCAATGGGTGAATCTGGTCTGTCTCTGGCTTTAAATTAATTATTGTCCTTCTCATTGTTTTGGAGCCCATGCTGTTAATTTGCCTTGTTAAATCTGTCATTCTAAGCTTATGAAAATAGATTTTTGTCAATTTCATGTTAAAATTCACAATTTTTACAAGCCCTGGGGGAAGTTTTTGTCTGTCCTATAAAGCAAATTTCAAAGGGATGGGTCCTGTAGCCTGCCCTGAGGTGAATGTTAGAAAGCACCTTACTACCAGTGCAATATTAAATGTACCAGTAACTGTATTTGTTTTACATGGAAAATTGAGTATCAAATGTTGGTTTGAAGAATAAAGCATAAAAAATGACATTATGATTTTGTCTCCCTGTATGTTTGGTACAGGGCATCAAATATGTTGTAAAATTGGTCCTCTCCAAAAATCCAAGACCATCCCCTTAAGACACAGCGGGAATTGAACCCAGTACTGTAACAGCTTCGAACTATTGGTTCCAAAAAGATTAAGGGCATAAAAGATTGTTTTACAACAGGGGGATTCCACTCCAACACATCTACTCTGCTCACCAAAACTTATAATAATTATGTGCTGTGCAAAAATAAGACATAAGTGATCATGAACTAAAGAAGCGTGGTATGACATGGTAAGGCAAGGTCATTCCTTGTGGGCAGACTAAGATGAATGCTCTACATGGTGTATGTCAGGTCGACAGCCCATCCTGCAGTAAGGAGAAAGGTGGAAGGAAAGTCATGACAGCAGCATGACAGCTTCAAAATCCTCCCTGCTCAATCTTGTATTAGCCAATGGGAAGAATGTTGTTGACACCATGATTTTCCCTCTTTTAGAACCATGTCAGCAGTTTTAGTCGAGCAGGCAGCAGCCAGTCTGCTGGTTCAGAGGATGTTCTGTGACAGTAGTGTGCCCTTCCACCTACTCCTCCCTGCAGGGGAGGCTGTTGTTGCAGGACCAAGTCCAGAAAACAGCCAGACCTCCGGACGCTCTTTGACAGCACATTGTTGATGGCCGGCCGAGTTGGCAGTTGGGAAACAGAACTGGTCGGAGAAGACAGGATGGTGGCATTTTCAAAACAGACCAGAAACAAAACAGAAATGAAATTCCCATGCAATAATGATGATCACCCAATGGAAACAAAAATCATGAGATAAGAAATCATCTTCTCCCACCACCATGTTGACACTACCTGTCAAATCAAAGTTAAACATAGGATGCTACTCTTTCAGAGATGGAGAAATGTCCACTACAAATCAAACTAATGTAACAGCTATGATATACAAATCAACAGGTAATGTTGAATAACAGTACTGGTGAAAACTGTTACAGTTCTTTAACGTTCTTTTGCCCTCTATGAAGCTTGTCCAAACTTTGGACTTGCCTACCTTCTCTCGTTCTGAGTGATGCTGCTTTTCTCTAGTTTGCTAGCTATGTCCTGCATCACCTTGCAGGCGTCATTGGCAAAGTCCAGGTCTCTGACCTCGTTGGCAGGGACAGGAACAATGGCAAAGGCTTCCTTATCCTCCCGGATTGGAGCAGCACCAACCTACATACACAACATTTATTTGGAGCAAGGAAACCTCTGGTGATACAATACTATGAGACATAAAACTCAAAAACATAATTCAATATGATAAAGGAACTGCATATCTCAGCTTGGTTTTACAAACGAAGACTATAGCAATATCTCTAAATGTCTTAGGCAGTAAAATATTCCGTGTGTGCCAAAGTAACATAAGAAGGCAGGTTGTGAAATCTCGTACCTTGAGCATGACAGGTTTGTCCTCCTCCTTGTCTATAGGTATGGCTGTGCTGTGTACCCAGGTGTTCGTGCACAGGTGTCGCAGACGCACGTAGGAGCTCCTGAAGACAGGGCAGGGTGAGGTTAGTAAATATGTTATGGCACAGAACTCAATTATATTTTGGAATTCAATCTGAATTAAATTAGAGTATTGACATTCTAGTTCGACAATACTGATACTTAAGGGGGCACACACCAGTTTATTTGGGGTTTCAAATGGAGGCGGCACACCCTAAGGTCTAGCGACCAGCTCTACCAGGAAATTATCCTGAAGCAAAATAACTGTATATGGGGTGAGAGGATATTTCTTCAGCTACAAGACCAACTCAGTTTCGATCCTTCAACTTCTCAAGTTTAAAAAAATTAGAGGGACAAAACATTATTTTCATGTAAAAAATAACGCACAAAATCGGGCATTTTGGCATTAAAAGAAACGCATGAAGAAGATTTTTCCGGCAAACACGACTGATACTGTCAGAAAGAGGAAAACCTAGAGAGTAATCCAGCCAATTATAAAGAAAATTCTAGTACTACAGTTTTTTTAATCATCCACGGCGCGCGGCATTACAACTTGGCATGACACAGGGGTCAATCTAGGTCACGAGCCTCTTTACATTCAGGCGTAGGAATATCCCGGAAGTAAGGCGTGGACCAAAACACAATTTACACCAAAAATACACCATTTCCTACGCTTTTCAGCCATGTAACCATTTAATGTCATTTCGCAGGAAATAATGAGAAATGTCAACTCAAACATGGACCCGCGGAAGCCTTTCGTCACTTATTTGCCGCGCACTACCGCGGACCCCGGTCGCGGAAGAACTGGGGTGTGCACCGTTAAGACCCTTAAAATATTTTTCCTTGAATGGACTTTATTTTAGGGCAGAATTGCAGTAGTTACTGAGGCATGCATATTACATCTATCTTTCTCTCTTTATCTATTTTACAATGACAATACTTCAGACTGAGTCAGCCTTTGCAGTTCCACAAAAAATATAACCTAACACTTAGGAGAAAATAAAGACAGTTAGTGTACCTTAGGACCAGTGACACAATTGATTACACTGGGTCAACCTAGGCAGCTCGTGCTCGTAATAGCTGAATCACAAAAAATACACACTTTAGAAGAAAATAGAGTGTACCTCGGAACCATTGAGTCTGCTCTCTGCATGGTGGTGGGATCCAGTTCAAAGATGGAGGCGATGTCGTGCCCGTGGGGTATGGGCATCAGCTGGTAAACCATCCCGCCCTGCGGCCCCGCCAGCTTCTGCCGCTGGGTGTCAGGGGTCGGGTCATGGTCAATCTGTGCCGAGAAAACAGGAAACAAAGAATATACATAAATATTCATATTATTAAATACTTTCTCAGGTGAATGAAAGAAGCCATAAACCTTCCCTTCACTGACACGGGGTCCAATACTGACTTCCAAGCACCTTTGACCCTTTGCTGATGTCACACTTCCATTCTGGATGTATGACATAGGCTTTGGGTTATCACTACTTGAAAAGGATCAGAGGACTGATCAAATGCTTGTTGGTAAGCGCTTTATTTTTGTGTAAAGTATAAAATTGTATCATAATGTTAATTACGGTCACAGATGAACTTACATTCGAATAAATAAAAAAAATCAAATACTCTAATCAAGAAATACTTCATATTCATGTTTTATTTTTTTGAGATCTCACCCAGACTCGCACCAGGAATACATGTTCTGTCTTTCATTACATTAGTATTGTTGTTGCAACTGTGCACTCAGTGTACCACAAACACCTACTTCCCCCTCCTATTGCAAAGTCGCTACAAATGTTAATCAATTTACAGTATGACAAATGTCCTTTGGAATCTGTTTACCAGATGTTTTTCATTTTGAGTGTACCAGTCTGTACTATTTCTAAATTTGTTTTATAACATGACAAAGTCTCTCCATTGTATAAATCCTGCCTTAGTGAAACATCATGATCAGTAGTAGTTAGTGTACCTCTGCTGCCAGGTAGGTCCCAGAGGCCAGGTGTTTGAACCTGAAGAGGCTGTTCCAGTGACCGGCGCCACCCTTACAGGGGTCGTGATGAACCACCTCAACTTCCCACAGGGCTTTGGAACTGGGAGAGAAATAAGTACAAAATTGATAGAAGTGAAAATCAAATTCTCTTCACTATTGACCATATTCTACGATCAAAACCCAAGGAGCTTGTATCAAATACAGTGCTGAAAATCCAAACTGGCATCTAAACTGATCCTGATGAAGAACATGGATGCAGCATGTTTACGTAGATTACAAATCTCTTTCCAGTTACAGGTATATGTACTTGCATTAGGTTGCATTCATCAAACCAGGCTTCACTCTCAAGTTCGAATTGCTTTCATCCTTGTCTAAACAGTTCCTTTGATAAGACAACACCAAGACAGCACCAATATGTATATTTTACACCATTCCTAGAATTGTAGTTCCACCTTTGTTCTAGGCTCTTTTCCAAATTATCCATGCAATAACCTGAAACAAAGTACGCACCCCAACTTTGGCAACAACTTGTAGCCCCTTTTGATTTGGAAAAGTTTACAAAGTGCCAAAATGTAACTGGTTGGCCATACCATACCTTGTAGCTGAGGTTGCTGATTGTCTGGCGGTGACCCTCAGGAACACACACTCCTTCCTCTTGTACTCATCTCCTGTCAGGAACTTCTCCTGCTCAGCATGGAATAGCCGTACCACGTCCCCCTGGGAAACACAACATACAACTTACAGTTTAAGTATCATCATACAATCTACACTGTATGCACATATAACACTATTTCATCTTGATCTGATGGTAACTGATATCTGTTTTTATAGGGTATTTACAGATCTGAAGTCAACAGACGGTGGTTTAAAACTGCAATACAATAAAGGCAACTTGAAGCCATCATCCGTCAACATAATCTCCCTAAATACCCTGATTCTTAAGTTAAATGCAACGAATATACATGAAGTGTACCCCGCGGATAAAGGCAAACTTGTGTTACATGTATATAAACTATCAATGGTGGGGCACTTCTAATGCAAGGTTGAGGAACATAATTTAGAGTGTTATAAACTCATAGCCAAAGGCTATCATGCAAAAGCTGGTGTTTTACACCCAAGGTTAGTTATACTGACTATATGGACACAAATATGAGATATACATCTTAGTGCAATTCCCACGACAAGACGACAAACATTTCTTGCAGTAAGAGATTTTTTTTCTGATACTGTATCAGAATTAGAGCACTTAGAGGGTATATCCTCTGTGACATTTGTAATATGGTGTACTCACTCCCTTCAGCACATCATCAATGTTCTCTGTGTAGATCATGAAGAGCGATACCTTCCAACTCGTATTAGAGTTTACAGAGTTCACCTGAGACAGAAAAGGAAATTAATAGTTACTTAGACTTTGAAAGTGTTCATAGTCTGAACATCGCTCGCAGACACATTTTAATCATATATATTACAGTTCATACCCATTAAATAAGACAAGTAATTTCCTGACAAAAAAGTAAGTCTAATGGAAAGGAGATGAACACGATTATAAGTACACGTTGATTACATATCTGAGATATTCACTAACAGGATTATACATATTCCCGTCAGAAGCTATTAATTCTCTGCACTTAAATTTGGCAAAGCTGTAATCTTCCACTGCCAGGCTCACCAAGTAGATTACCTATCTCCTGTGGGCACATCCTTATCACACTGACGTCAGGAGGGGAATAACTAAACACATGTAATATCCATAGGCTGGATTAACTGCTGCTTCAGGCAATGCTTCACTGTGTGAATCTGAGCTACGTACTTTACGCAATAAATGTAACATGTAATTTTCTTAAGTGTAAATAAATGATGGGCTTAAAAAGATGGCATGAATCAGCTCTTGGTGGTTGGTTTTACAGCCCTTCTTAAAGTGCAATGACTGAGAGTTTATCACGTGACACAGGATGAATCAAGCAACTGGGTAAATTCTCTGAAGAGCCAGGTGCATCAGATGCATTCACTATCTTTCATCATTGACTGAGAATGAGTCTGAAGATAAGCGTAGCCTGTATAAAAATGAGACGGTATCTGAGTTGTTATGTTCAGAAATACCGAAGAAATTCAAGTAGGTCCTGTCAGACTTC